>NW_026057586.1:30836368-30925306 GCF_023721935.1 Panthera uncia
CACACACACACACACACACACACACACACACACACACACACACACACCATCTGTAAAGATGAGTTTGGGAATGGGGCACCTGGGTGGCTCCGTTGGTTAATTGGCCAACTTCAGCTCAGGTCATGATCTCATGGTTCATGAGTTTGAGCCCCATATCAGGCTCTCTGCTGTCAGCGCAGAGCCAGCTTTGGATCCTCTGTCTCCCTTTCTCTTTATCCATACCTGCTTACATGAGCACATCCTCTCTCTTAAAAATAAACAAACATTGGGGGGCCTGGGTGGCTCAGTCGGTTAAGTGTCCGACTTCAGCTCAGGTCATGATCTCGCAGTCTGCGAGTTCGAGCCCCACGTCGGGCTCTGTGCTGACCGCTCAGAGCCTGGAGCCTGTTTCAGATTCTGTGTCTCCCTCTCTCTCTCTCTGACCCTCCCCCGTTCATGTTCTGTCTCAAAAATAAATAAACGTTAAAAAAAATTAAAAAAAAAATAAAAATAAACAAACATTAACAACAACAACAACAACAAGGGTTTAGGAAATATTGGGTTAACCGAAGTTGACTAGTTATCTTTATCTTCTCTGTGGGATTAGACATGCCAGTATGCAGTGTGTTCTTTGGAACTGTACTATGCCAACCTAAGAAGACATGCGTGGGAACTCCTAACTTGTTGAGTAACTATCCTTCTTATACTTCAGTCCTAGCAATGGTGTCTCTGTCTCATTATCCTGGACACTTGTACTTAACATGGGGCCCTAAACGTACCCTCATGGTTCTTTCGAACTGGCCCCAACCTTTTCCAAGAACACGAGTCATGCTAGCAACACCAATCATTCTGGCTGAGTCCATGCTATGTGCCCTTCAAAGCCCCTGATACTCATCATTTATCTGTGGGGACTTTTCTCTGAATGTCTACTGTTGGGACTCTTGACCAAGCTTGGTCCAGAATCATTACCATACCCCTCTCTACTTTTGCCTCATTTTAACAAATGTCGACCATTCAGTTTACAAATCTAAGGTATCAAATCCAGAAAGAACTGAGAGACTGAGGCTTCCTTAATAGACCTCTAACCATCTCTATTAGAATATCAGCTCGAATATGCACCCCATTAATAAATGGCAGATATTCTTTTTCCATATATGAGAGTTTGCTCATTAATCACCCCAGACAGTTGGAAAAGATACTATTAACTGTGGCTTTCAGCTCTGACAAGGAGATTCTATGAACTGTCAGCTCTCTGGGACAACCAACCAATTGCACATTATTAGCTATACTTGCAACTTGGGGACTTAATGGCCCTAAAACATGAATCTCATGGACTGGGTAATTCTCTCTCTCCTAGTCTATATGACTCCATAAATATTCACAGGAAAACATAAAGGATAATATTAATAGAGGAAAGACCTATATGGAAAAGGTAAAAAGTTTAAAATAGGATTAACAGCCTTGCCTTCAACATAAGAACAAAATTAGGACACAAATATCCACTTAGTCTGTAGCTTATGGATAGAAAGAACAGAAGGGAGGAGGGACTTCAAACAGGAATCAAATGTGTACCAACTCGGGGCAGAGACCAGAGATGCATATGCACATTAGGGAAACTAAGGTTGGGCAAGTGGGATGGGGTCGGATTACAGAAGCAGAGGAATTCAACTCTAATTTTTCTTTTTGTCCTTAAAAACTCCTTTTGCTCAGAAATAAACTGTCACCATACCCAGTATTTTTATCCCTAGCCTGAACTCTTTTGCAAGCCCAACATGCTTGCTGCCATCCCCTCACATCTGTAACATTTAACTTTAATGCCTCTGCCCCTGAGAAGGGAAGGGCTGAACACATTTTGGCCTGAAGAACTAGCTGCTTGGCAGCATCTCAGCCGGTGACCTTTCTTATTGACACTGTCTGCAGGCGGCTCTGCCACATGGACAGGAATACATTCCTTCCTGAGCAGAGCCTCGGGTGTGGGCTGGGAAATGGCAAGGGGTTGAGAAACCACAAAAACAGACACAGAGAGTGGATCCTCCCCACTGTGGAAGCTCCAAGGGCTGCATTTGTTGCGGCCCGACTTGGGAGTGAGACACGAAGGTCGTGATGAGATCCCCCCCCCCCCCCCCCCCAAATCACAACTGGAGTCTGGAGTCTGGGTAAATGCACTTCCTTCCTCTCAACCCTGCAGATACCTGTCTTCTGAGCTCCATGGTTAAAATGAAATGGTGAAAAGTTCTTCATCTCGTGACCCCTTCCACAACAGTGTTGTGTATTTCAACTTGAAGCAGGCTCCAGGCTCCGAGCTGTCAGCACAGAGCCCGATGTGGGGCTCAAACTCACAAACCGCGAGATCATGACCTGACTCATAGTTGGACGCTTAACCGACTGAGCCACCCAGGTGCCCCTGTAACTTCAACTTGAAATTAAAATTTGGGACCACTGTTTATTTCTGGGTGGCTTTGGATGGAGCATTATTTGGGGAATATAATGAGGTGTAACATTTAAAGATGCTGTAGATCAGAGGATTTTCAACATTTTAGGCTGCAAATTATATATATATATACACACACACACACACACACGTATATATGCATATATATGTATGTGTGTGTGTGTATATATATTTTAATAAAACCTCAATCCAAATTACAAACAGATATACTGTACCATTTCTGGTTAAAAGGGGCTAGTGACCGAAGTACTGTAAATTCCCCTTTCCCCCGTAGCAGGTGCAAGGCTAAAGTGTACAATTCTGGACCTCTGGGAATGACTGAAGAATGCTGCCCTGGGTAAGTTTTCATCAGCAGGACAAGAAGGCCAGTTCTTGGAGACAAATAAGGATGTGAATTACCCAAAGGTCTATCCAGCTTTCTCAGCACCATTTACTGAAGACGTATCATTTTCAAGTTGAGAATTCTCAGCTCCCTTGTCAAATATTAGTTGACCATACAGGTGAGGGTTTATTTCTGGGCTATCAATTCTGTGTCACTGGTTTGTGTGCCTGCTTTTAGTCCAATACCATACTGCTTTGATTACGACAGCCTTGTAATCTAGTTTAAAATTAGGGAGTATCATGCCTCTAGTTTTGTTCTTCTTTCTCAGGATCATTCTGGCTATCTGGGACCTTTTGTGGTTTCATACAATTTTTAAGTTTTTTTTTTCTATTTCTGTGAAAAAATGACATTAGAATTTTTACAGGGATTGTAAAAAACTAGATAGCAGGTCAATCTCAGTGAAGTTGGGGGGAAAATGTTGGTATTGAAAGGACATTGATCTGTGCAATGCGTTCAGTGATTTTTGAAAGAACAGTACATCCCTAGTTGAGAGTTAGCTTGCATTTTTATACTTCATAACTGTTAGAAGTAATTTAACCTCCCGGAGTTATTTGGGGTTTATTAACCTTTATGGCCTCATTGTGAGGACTAAATTGGATAGCATAAGAAAATTACCTGGAACAGTACTTCTCTTAGATCCCCCCCCCAACCCCCGACGCTACTCCCAGCTCAGCTCATTGTTTTCAATGAATTTATAATGCTGGGGGGAAGAGTACATATCTAAACCACCAAGAACATTTGTGTTTTCAGTACTAAAATTGAAACACACATAAAGTGCCCTGGGAACACTAACGAACAAACAAGTATATACAACTTGGATCATAGAAGAGGCTTCAAAATGCAAAAGGCACCTGTATAAGTCTTAGAAGGATGAGTTCACTCAACAGAGAAAGGAGGCAAGTGTATGTCTGAAGCAGAAGGAAGACTAAGCAAAAGCAGAGAGGCAAACAAGTTTATCAGGTCTCAGTGCAGCCATAGCACAGGGTAAGGGGCCCTGAGAGACTGGGTCTTGCCTATCCATGTGTCCTCTAAGTATCATTTTTGATGTAAAGTTGACTAGTACCTGGAGATAAGGCTAAAACAGTAGTTCTAATCAGTTTTCAATTGTATACCTTGGTAAGGATTTAGACTTTATTCTACTGATAGGAGGAACCACTAAATGCTTTTAAACCATAGTAGCATGATTAGAACCTGATTTTACAAAGATAATTCTGGCTTTCCTCAAGAAGACCAGTGGAATTTAAACACTTATGTCAAGGAGGTAAAGGAAGATACTTTAAATAGTCTAGCAATGATGATATTGCCATCATAGCTATCATTCACCTTAAGATGTGTCAGGGACATTTCAAAACATATTATTGCATTAGCTCATCTACTCCTCATCACAATACAATGGGAAAGACACTGCAATCATCCCCATTTTAGAGGTGAGAAAACCAAGGCACTGAGAAGTACAGTAATTTACCAAGATCTTGCACTACTTAGCAGTGACATCTACTTATGAATAAGAGATCTGATGACAAAGACAAAAACAGAATATTTCTAGCTTGAACCAGAAAGTAGATAATAATGCTTTTAGGCAAAATAAAACACTTAGTGAAGGGGTAGATGTGATGAAAAATATGGGAGAGGTTAGGAAAATAGATGATCAGGACATTGGGGGTCTGTAGCCATACATTTAATAACAAACTGCTTCATATTTTTACAATGTTAATTTCCTTATATAGGTAATTAAGAGTTATAATTACACACACACACACACACACACACACACACACATCAGATGGAAATGGATAGATTTGAATTTGATTTATGTCCTACCATCGTTTTGAACTCTGAACTGTTAGTTTATTACCACATTTTGTGTCCTCCAGATCTTTCAGAATTTTCTATCTAAACAAGCAGAAATGGATAATAATACGCATAATAAACTACACTAATAGGTAAAATAAAAACATGAAAAAACATTAAGACATTTGGAGAATGTCCCCAAAATATAAGATTTTAAAAGATATTTTGATTAGGAGAGGAACTCAGATCTTATCAAGCACAAATCTGTTTCTTTTTTGTTTTTTGAACAAGGAACATAAAGACAAGAAAGATAATGTACCTAGGTCAAGTTTTCATTCCTGCCTATCTTGGGTACCCATCAGAGTTAAGCATAGTAGTAAGAATAACTGGAGACAGGCTGGAAAGAATTTTCAGTTAACAGTGTTTTTAAAAAAGCTACTGAGAATGAAAATGTGTATTTTTTCCTTTCTTTTTTTTTTTTTTAATCAGATGATGGCTTGCATCATCTCTACTGGTGTATTTTAGTAAGGATAGTTTTAGATGCAAATTGTAGAAAAGAACTATATGATCCTTCCAGGAACATGAGCCCATAGCTGTAGGGGTCATACCATACCAGCCCTTGAAGACAGGTGGACAGGGACATTTGGATGCATCCCACAGATAACAATCTTTCCTACCTTGGTATTTTCCCGAGACTCTGAATGGCATTCACCTGCTTTTGAGACAAACAGGACTCCCAAGAAATGTAAAATGCTAAAGCATTTGAAGTCTACTCTGCAAACTCTAGCATTTGATGCAATCCTGTCTTCTTTTCTAGATTTATTTCCTCTCCAAGGCAGCAAACTTCTGGAAAGCAAAGGTAGTATTTTTCTTTTTCTTTTACTTCACAGCCTATCTAAGAACAGGAAACATCATAAGGATTCACAATATTTATTGATATGCCTTGCTTAAACATGATTTAGTCAACTTTCCAAAACAAATTCTGCAAAAGCATTCTGTAAGTAAAAAAGGAAGATTATTTCCAACAGTGACAATGACAGTTCTACATTTTAATGCTTCATTTCTTAATTATACTGCTTTAAAAAGATATACACTGTTAGTTAGGAAATGCTGGATTCATTCAATAATATATAGCTGGTGATTCTGCTCTTATGATCACAATTCATTAAGAAACCCTCTCCTCTTTTCATATTCAAGCATGGCACTTCCATTTTTCTCTCCTAAGCCAAGTTGCTTATTTATACCCAGTGGTCCTTGGAAGATAGCTCTGTGCTTATGTATTTCCCTTCATTGTTTATTATAATAAGCATCCATAAAGTATTAAGTTTATCTCAAGTTGCAGTTTCGAGCTAGAAAAGAAACCACTTTTAAATGTGAGTGACTTTAAGGACTAGAAAGTAATCTGGTAGGACAGCCAGGTAGCTGAGCCCCCAGGAGCTTTGAATTCCCATTGAGGAAGGATTTTTGGTGATTGGGAAATGGAAGCAGGGGACAAGTGTGCACCCAATCCCAATGACAAGTGTTATTGAGAGTCATTTTAAGCCTAAATATGGGCTTTTCATAAACTCAGAAAATCCAAAGGTCTCAGCTTTCACAGGATTTCTTGCCTTCTGTCAAACTAACAGGAAGCTTTGTACAACCCAAATAAAACCAACAACACATTCATCTGAAACTTTCACTGTACTACATTACATTTTCATATTTGCTTTTTAGAAACAAAAAAAAAAAAATCTCTGCATCCTTCTTTATAGCCACTAAATGAAGGTCCCATTGGGACAGAATGGGACATATTTAAAACGAGAAAGCCAGGCTGAAGGGCTGTCTGCAGAACTAATTTTGCCATTCTGGTTTGGTCACTGCCTCCACATGGCTTATACTAAACAGAAATTTCCTCCATGTTAAATGTCACTCCTTATCTAATACAAATTACATTATTTACTAGCCACCCACTAGCCCCCTAGACATCTCTCAAATAGGTGGCATCAAGTCTTTGTCTTATCAGAGTATTATCTGCCAGGCATCCACATGCAGTATTATCTTTTGGTAAAAAGCAGATTTGAATACCAGTATTAAAATATTATATCTCAAAGGGAAGCCATCAGGCATTTTAGTGGTGTATTGCCATGATTTGATTTCCATTTTTAAAGAGTCACTCTAACTCTTCTGTAAAGAGAAGATTCTAAGGGGAAATGAGATGAGACAAGAGACTACACAATAGTCCTGGTGGTGGAGAGCAGTGGCTTCCTATTGAGAGGTGGCTAAGGAAATGGAGAAGAGCAGACAGATTTGCAACATATCTTGGGAGTGGAATTACATATGAAGAGTGAGGGAGGAGAGGATGATACTTCAGGAGATGCAAGAGATCATTTTTTGCAGTCAATTCTTGGGATTCTTGGCTGATAAATCTATTACATAGCATCTTGTTTATTCTAAAGAACCTCTGGTCTTGCCTAATACTTCCTATTCTTTTTTTTTTAATTTTGTCAGAACTTTTTCATTTACTCATAACTTCCTCTATCACATCTTAATTTAATAAGATAATAAATATTATAAGATTATTTATTATTATAATAACCTTATTATAAGACTATAATCTAACCTTACCAATAACACATAAAGAAAACTGCATATCTGTAATTAATAAACAGATATGTAATTAATAGGGGAAGCAGAATAGTCATCTACCTGTCTGCCTTTATAAACACATCATTTTCCAGGGGCTTTGTAGCTAAAAATCAGATCTGTCTCATACCAAAGATTTTGTTCTTTCCCCTACACCGCACTGTCTCCTGATAGACATGATACTTTACTAGAGAGTATAGGTAGCATAAATATTTATGAGGAATCCACTTCTGTCAGATAACTCAGTCTTGTGGGTGAAAGGAATTTTAACTTAATCAATATTGATCAGTAAAGGGCAAACAAATGAGTAGTCTTACAAGTACGTAAGATATAGAGAGATGTTTCTGGCCTGTAGACTCCCAGGACCAGAGACAGTATCTACTGCTCTTTTCAGTTAATTGGCTATGGGACTCACCTTCCCTAACCAAATACCGTATTTGTGATAAAGGATACACATGTAAGCATATGAAAATATGTTTACATTCTCATTTTTGCCTTCCACAATGTCTTTAACTGGCCACCATGAGGTCAGCATTTGGGGGAAAAGGAAAAGAAGTTTTTATAGAGAAAGCGTTACCTTCAAACAAAAAGAAATGGGAGTTGTCAATAACTCATGGGATACAAGGGAAAGAATAATTTTGCTTTTTTTCCATGCTGATGGTAGCATAACTGGTAAACTTGTTCACGTAAAAACCTGCACTCAAGCTGTTTGATCAAGTATTTTTTTCTTGGTCTCCATCCTTCAGGTAGAATTCAAGAATTGCCTTGAATCTTACCTACTTTCCTGAGAATGCTTCCAACTCTGTACATATAACAACCTCTGCTAATGGACCACAGGGCTTTTTCTCTGCATTATTCTCAGACCTCCATGACAGCTGTGCTCTGAAAGCCCCACTGCCAGCCTGGGGCAACCAGGGCACAGCCACAGCACTAGAAGGCAACAGCTGGAGGAGCACTCAGGTCCTGCCTTCTCTAATAAAATGTACCTCTGGTGGGACTGACTGCATCTGACAGCATCCCCATCAGGCCAGCCTACGTCTCTCACCCTGTCAGCCTGTGGAATACCTAGGTCCCCCATGTTCCAGCAAGAGAGGAAGCAGGCTAGCACTGGGCCAGAGGAGGGAAGTAAAAATATGAGATGGTTGTCAAAGTTAGTGAAAAATGAAGATTTGGGCCATTGATTCAAAGGTCTCCAATGCTCTATAGTGTTCTACCTAAGTCAAAGGAGGAAATAAAAGAAACACACTATCAACATAATAGCTGTCAAAATGTCAAAATAACTCTCTCAGAGTCATAGGGTAGAGAAGGCAGGGAATTCTCTTTGGTAGTGTTCAGAGAGAACCAGGAGGAACTACGTGTCTTGCCAAGAAAACAAAATAAGGATAGGTCAGTACCAGGCTATAGGTGTAAAGTAAGATCACAGACACTGAACCCTATACAAAGAAATGCAAAGCAAAGCCATACACATATGGATAGGAGATTGGGCCACATTCAGGCTTGCAAGCCAGTGGTCCCAGTATGATTCTAGAACCGGGGAAGTCAGAGGAGAGAAAATTTACTACTAGTTGTAGTAAAGAGTACACCCCACAAGTTAAACAAGACGGTAGTTGATAACAATATTAGGCAGCAGGAGTTTGAAACAACTCAAGAATGCTAAAGGCAGATAGTAAGAAGGCACTAGAAGCTTCAGGTGAACAAAAAACAATTTAATATTATTGGGGGGAAAAGTAGCATAAAACTTTTCACCCCTAGTGGAAATACAGTGATTAGAACAAGAGAAATGATAATCATGATATTTTTTCCATGTTGATGGTAGCAAAATTGGTAAACTTGCTCACATAAAAAAAAAAATAGGTGCCTACCCACAGGCAGGCTAATTGATCAGTAAGAACAAAGTAACACAAGGTCCTACGAGGACTCTGGAAGAACTGAGGCAGTTCTGCCTGGGAAAACATGCCTTCAAAAGGAAAATAAGAACCATCTTTAGCTATTTGAAGAACTACTGTCTCAAGATAAAAATGAGTATTTTTTATAGCTTCATAGTCTTACCATTCAGGTTTTATCTACTTAGACATTTCCTTGTATCTTCCTTCGAGTTCCCCAACACCCAATTTTTTGGAGTTTTATTATGTAAATTAAATAATGAGCAGAGATCAATACAATATGGACAGGAGCAAAGGGCAAGAGCAATGATGAAATGACACTGACAAATCCTGGGGAGAAAAGGAGCGTGATCTGAAGACAAGTGCCCTTGCAAGAGGAACAAGCTGGAAGGGTGACTAGGTGGGATGCCAGGTGAGGGTGGTTATTTTGAAACTGAAAAATGAGAAATGTCTAGCGTATAGGACAGACGAGGTAGGGGCGCACTCTAACAGCTCTGAGTATGGTATAAAAGTATTCTCTGAGAGTGCTTCAAAAGATGAGAGCTCAAGTGCAATGGAAGCAAAGTATAGTGCAAAGCACTACAGGGTGGATGAGGGATGAGAGTCCTTGAACTTTAATATCAGCTGTACCATTCCCTAATGCTGTCACCTGGGGCAATTCACATACCCTTTCTTAGGCTCAGCTCCTCATATGTCTAAATGTATAGGAAATAAATGGCACATCATCCACTTTCCACAAATCATAGATCCAAGGCTCCCCCTCCCCTGATGAGTATGCTTCATGGCAAACCGATCTTAATATTGCCTCCTTAAGTTCTGTATGTTTCCCATCCCAGAGAAAGCCAAAGCCAAAGCCAAAGCCAAAGCCAAAGCCAAAGCCAAAGCCGGAGGGCTATTTCTCAGAAGACCATCCCAGCAAGTGCTAGCCACGTCATCTGCTCAGGCACACTGATAGGTGAGGCATCATTTCCAGCAGCTTATTTTGTGCCATCATGACTTTCCTATGCCCAGATCCTACATAATAGTACCATTTGCTGACAAGTACTGTTGGTCTCATCTGATTTTATTACACATTAGGTTTGATCACACCCAGTTTAAAATAACCAGCCTAAGTCTAATGTAACATGGTATTCCTTGATTCCTTCTTTATAAGAATCCACTAGCAAGCTAAAAATTCTTTCTCAAAAGGGAATTGTTTTTGAACAGGAGGCCTTGGCTTTCTTCAAAAGTCTAGAGACCTCAACTATGATTTCCTACTGAGTTTTTAAAATTTTAATTCCAGTGAGTTAACATACAGTTTAATATCGGTTTCAGGTGTATAATGTAGTGATTCAACACTTTCATACAACACTTGGTGCTCCTCGTGACAAGTGCCCTCCTTAATCCCCATCACCTATTTAACCCCTCTCTTGGCCCCCATCTCCCTACTGGTATCCATCAGTTTTTCTCTAAAGAGTTTATTTTTTGATTTGTCTCTTTTTTTCCTATGCCTGTTTGTTTCTTTAATTCCACATGAGTGAAATCATACGGTATTTGTCTTTCTCTGACTTATTTTCCTTAGCACAAGGAAAATATGCTCCATCTATTCCTAGCTCCATCCATGTCATTGCAAATGGCAAGATTTCATTCATTTTTAGGCTAATGTTCCATTGTATGTATGTGTATGTATACACACACACACACCACATCTTCTTTAGCCACTCATCAGTCAATGGACACTTGGGCTGTTTCCATAGTTTGGCTCTTGTAGATAATGCTGCTATAAACATTGGGGTGCGTGTATCTCTTTGAATTATTAAGTTTTTTTGCATTCTCTGGGCAAATACCTAATTAGTATCCAAAACATATAACAGAACTTTTAAAATTCAACACTCAAAAAATGAATAATCCATTTAAAAAATAGGTAGAAGACATGAATAGACTTTTTTCCAAAGAAGACAACCAGATGGCCAACAGACACATAAGATGCTCCACATCACTCATCAGGGAAATACAATTCAAAACAACAATGAGATATCACCTCCCACCTGTCAGAATCGCTGAAATCAACAACACAAGAAACAAGGTGTTGGCAAGGGCGCAAGAAATGGGAATGCAAACTGGGGCAGCCACTCTGGAAAACAGTATGAAGTTTCCTCAAAAAGTTAAAAATAGAGCTACCCTATGATCCAGCAATTGCACTACTAGTTATTTATCCTACTAAGTTTATGACAGGTCTGTAAACCATTTTGTTCTGCTTCAGAGGTTTTGGCACCATTGGATTCTCTGGCTCCAAAAGCAGTGCTACTTGTATTACAAGTTGGACCACCTGTTGACCCTTCCTTTGTTCAAGGCTATAAGCACTATGGGTAAATAAGCTGGAATAATGTATGTGGTGTATGTTGCTTCCAAAATCAAAACAGAGCCAGTAAGCATTGTGCCTGTTTCTTAATGAGAAGGGATTCCATGTGCTGTAACTTGTATTTCTTTTTGGCAGATATATCCTCATATGCTCAAGTATATATCCCCAACATTTTCACTGAGGTGGTAGGCATACATGTATCTCATTGAACTATTCAGGATACTCACTACTTCCTGCTTATTTGGTCCTATCAGCATGGTGTCAATTTGGTAGACTAGCATGTTGTCCTGAGAAACTGTGTGATGAATGTTCCTGAGGAATAAATTAAGGCAAATAGTGATTGGCACAGCCCAGATCAAGTTAGTTACAGTACACTCACGTACTGCTGTGTGAAAAGAAACTATTTCTGATGTTGTTTATTAGGATGTGGGGAGAAGACCAAGAGTTTCAAGCTAAATAGCTGAAGAACAGAAGCCAATAGCTGGGATTATCTAATAATCAAAATAACACATCCAGAACAGTGATCACAGTTGGAGCCATTACTTAATTACACTTAAAATAATAATCCATTGTTAATCCCCATATTCTTCTGTCATACTAACCCTACAGGAGAATTAACTAGGATATAATAAAAATTAACCATTTTTGAATCTTACAAGTGTATAAAAGATGGACTAACCTCTGAAATTATTCTACATATCTATTTCCTTTAGTTCCAAGGGTTTCCACTTGGTTTTTAATGGTTACCATTCCACAGGCCAGACTAACCTAGGTATCCTGCCTGTTTCTAAGGTTATACCTTTTCCATCTAAGCACCAGTGATCATAGTTTTTGGACCCACTGGGCCAACTACTACACAATGCCAGACCGAAATTCTCTTTATCACCTGGCATTCCTAAGTCTCAGTTCTCACCTCTAAATCACAGTACTGTCCTGAGTTACCAAAGAGTAGTGTTTTCATAGAGTCAATGTCCAATAATTTCTCCCCAAACAAGGTATTTCCCAGTGGTCAGTAAATAATTAAACTTGAATTTACCACAGTTCTTTTTGGGGAAGGCTAGGAGCAAGATTTACAATAAACACTTGGAAAGTTATAAGGATCCTTCTTTATGCATGCCCAACTTCTCCTTCACTTCAGTGGTGCTAGGTCAGGGTTGTAAGTTAGTTGAAGGTCTCCAAATGTGTATAGTGTAGTTCAAGTCAGACTTATATTCATTAAGTCCTGAGTTATGAGGTGTATACACACACACACACACACACACACACACACACACACACACACACACATAGTTTTTTAGGCATACATTGCAAAAACTCCATGTAGATTAAATTATTCTGATTTCCAGTTATGCCCTGCTGCCTTCAGTGGTAACATGTTTATCTTGCTTCTGAGCATTAATGGCTAATAATTTGCCTGTGATACTCTGAGTATCCAACATTTTCATTGAAATCAGGAAGCCATTTAAATAGTTGCTTTTCCCACTTTTATCCAAGCCTAGAGAGGATAGCCAGTGAAGTAATTTTTAAAGTCTGGTGCTTCCCTCATCAGTGTATTTTTAATGTGAGATAAAGTGAGTATCATCTAAGTTCTCTCGTAGGACATGTTTTGGAAAAATGAGCTGATTATACACCTCTTCCAAATCCCATGTCTTCCAAACACGCTGGATTCCTTGCTTTATATTAAACCCAAGGCATTTCCGTCCTCTTCATTCAATTCATCTGGCATAGGTTACAACTGAGTCCAGTTTTAATCAACAATCCCAGAAAATAAATAAATCCATGTCCAATTATTTGAGTTCATCTGGCATAGCACAATTAATCCTGAACTTCTTGTAAATGCACCAAAATTTACAAATTCAAATGCATCTAAAATATATTTCTCCCTCACTGGTCTTGCATCCCTAGGACTAATTCCTATCGGTATTTCCCAAGATTTTTTGTTGACGTACAATATTGAAATGCTTACGTCAACACCTAGATTTGATTTGTAATTGATCCCTGAGAGCATACTGGGATATAACTCCAGATGCCAGATATGGTGGTTGAGGGGGGCAGGAGGAACTTGGCATCTTATTCCATGAAGTCATCACAATGTCTCAGGCATCATAGAATCAGCCTCATTAACAGGAGACAGGGGTGGCTTCTGCTGCCCTAGGATATTAAGGGAAACTGGACTTACTCAGTGTTCCAATTCCATTCTTCTAGGATCCATTTCTTTACCAACCATTGTCCTACCTTTTACCTGAGAGACCTGGTAAAGCTATGAATTCAGCCTATGTTTTAACCCAGCACCCTACATGAACAGATTCTGTGGCCATTTTTGCACATGTCAGCCCTGGAACTATAGGAGATTATTTTAGGTGAGACAATGAAATGCCTCTGTTCCCTAACTAAGCTTAGGATTTAAAATCCTGAGTCTGCTATTGTTCAGCTCTTTAATGTAGTTAGAAACAGCCAGTCTTTCCCCCTATGATTGTGCTCTCTATAATGGTCTCCTGCAGGGTCTTTCTTTCTTTCCTTTCTTTCTTTCTTTCGGCTGTCAAAACCACTCTTTCAGTCCTGGTGGCCACAAGGGATAAGTTTAACAGTTTGCACTGCGTGGCAAAGAATACTACTAGTGCCCCACCTTTAGTGGTAACTGGAGACTTCCCCATCCAAATCAGAGAGCCCATCCCACATTCTCTTTCCTTTCAGAATGTGCAACCACTTTCAGTCCCAATTATTCTGTGGGTCAGTTCTTAGTTGCAGGCAAGAGAATCTAGTCTTCATTATAGAAGAAGAGATGTCCATCCACAATACAGAGGTGTTCCAGTAGAAATCCCACTGATAGGGCCACCTACTGCTTTAACATTCAAAACACTAGGGACTAGACACCAGAACCTCCAATATAAATGCAGTTAATAAAAAAATCTAAGTGACCCCACAAATGCACTTTCCACAAAAGCTGCATATCATTATGTTCTAATGTTTACATTGGCCTTTAAGGTCTCATCCAGGTGCATCTGTTTGGTCAAATCAGATCATAAATCTGAGCTCCAGGAGTCCAACAAATGAAGCATTACACTACAGGAAACACAGGCCACAAGAAGGCTGGCATGGTGTGGAATGAACCTATCTTCAGAAGCTGCCACAGTGACATTTACCTTTGTGTGGCGACTTGTGATCCATGCATGATACAGTTGAGACAGAAGCTACTTACTAGTGGAACCTGGAATACATTTGCCATAGCTGGTCTTTTTCTCTGGTAGAAAAAAATCTGCAGAGGAAATTTTCCACTTCCAAAATCTAACTTGCCTTATTTTTTTTAATCTCTCATATCCAAACTCAGACAAGTACAGAATGTTAAGAAATAGCTTATTCAGTCTCAGTCCCTACTATCATGGATCTGCAGTCAAATGAGAAAGGCACACAAGTAAATAGTGATAAAACATTATGGTAAGTGCAAAGGGTGACAGGTGCACAGGGAAATATTGTGGATGTAACTATAATGATAATGAGGAAAGCTAACATGGATTGAATGCGTCTAGCAGTGTTCCAAGGACATAAAACATAAGTGTTTTATGTCACACCATGATCCCTGACTAAAACTCAACTGGATCCTTGTGCTGTTACTATTCTGCAACTCACATGTTCTCTTGGTCCAGGAGCAGTCTGACCATCATCTCCCCAATCATACCACAGAAGAAGCTGGTGTCCTTTACACCCTAAAACCGGTAGGTCTAGTCCTAGGTCCTGACATTCTCTCTTTCTAGACTGAACAGTGACGACATCCCTGCTTACCTTTGGTCCAGTTCCTCCCCTCCCGAAGGTAAGAGGATACAATTTGGAGTTTATAGAAGTTTATTTTCCAGCAACAACTTTATTTTTAAAAGTTTGCACCTGACAGATTTGGGGGTGGGGGAGTATCTTATTTGCTCCAAATCATTTCATCTTAATCTCCTAAAATTTGATTGATGCCAAATAAAATAGGGTAATTTTGCCACATACCTGGAAAGCCATCTGTTGCAAAGAATAACATTTTGCAGCAGTTCCACACTACAGTAACCCAAGAGCAAAATTCGAGTCAGCTCTGCCAAAGCAGTGAGTGGGAATGTCATCCATCCGGCATGTTGTAGGCAACATCTCCTTGTAACTGCCTTCAAGTTAAGACACCTTTTTCTCTAATAAAGACAGGCTTATGCTGAGTCAAGTTCACCAGGGCTTCCACATTTACACCCATCCTCATTCCTTCCCTGCATTCCCTGTGCCATGGGAGGCTGAGATCAAAGAAATCACCTTCAAGCTGCAAAATAAAATCATTTACTCTAACTTCCTCTTTCAACCAATGAGGAAATACTATTTCCAAGGTGACTCAGCAAGTCTGAGAAAGGACCTAGGACAGCTACCCTAAAATAAATTTATATTTTTTTAATATTTATTTTTGAGAGAGAGAGACAGACAGACAGACAGACAGAGACAGACACACAGAAGCCGAAGCAGGCTCCAGGCTCTGAGCTGTCAGCACAAAGCACCAAGGGGCCTTGAACTCACAAACCTCAAGATCATGACCTGAGCTGAAATCAGATGCTCAACCAACTGAGCCACTCAGACGCCCCTAAAATCCATAGAATATTTTAAATACATATAATGTCCTTGCATGCAGCTCAGGCGCCCCTAAAATCCCTAGAATATTTTAATACATATAATGTCCTTGCAAGCAGCTGGTAACTCTTGATCTGCTATCAGTGTTTTGTTTTCTTTACCCCAGGGGAGGAAAAGGGTCAGCCTCACTGGATGTAAGCCTGTCAAACAATTTGATTTATGGGGCCCGAGTCCTAGTTTCTCTCCCAAAACATTAACCAAATAGGCTTTCATTCAATCATTACAGTTTTATTCCTTTGAGGTTTGGAGCTTTTAATCCTCAAGACATTGATTAAACCCCTGTTAGCAGTCACAAATTGTGTTATTACCGGTATCCTTTGCAGAGATTTTTAAGACTGAAACATCAGATAGAAACTTGAGGAAGGAATTTAGGTGGAACGGCAGGCAAAGTTTACATTTTACTGACTTTCCAATTTTTCAAAAGGATGCCTATGATGATATGGCATAACAACAGTCCTCTGGGATCCTCTTGGTTCCAAGGATATTTATTTGGAGTAAACGGCCCAGGTTGCAGGCACTCTAAAGCTGTAGAACAGGTTTAAGAAAATCAATGTCTCCTACTTGGGAATGATTGTCATGACCTTGTATTAGGGCAGCTCTCTCCAGATAACCCACACCTGATGCAGACCGCGGAAACCAACACCATACATTCAGCATTGCCCACATGGTGAATGGAAACATCTCTCCATTTCACACCCATTACAAATCCTAAAATTTTTTTCCTAGGAATGACCTTTGAGGATTTTCACCCAGGATACATGCCTTTTCAAAACCATAATAAAGGCCTGTCAGATCGGCGTGACTCTCTAATGTATTACCCCAGCATTGGGATCAATCACAACCCAGGGCTAGAGATTCAATACATCTTGTTGAAAGGATGCAAAATTTTCCGAATACATTACAGTGAAGTTTGTAAATCCCACAGACATAAATTAGGAGATCTGCCTGATATACTTGCAGGTCACTGAATCTTTGCTGGGCACCTTGCTGGTGCAGAGAATGAACAGGGACGCTTCTGAGGCAGAGAGAAGGGTGGTTCCCCAAACACATGTATCTACTTCTTCTACCCAGAGGGGTTCTAGGGTTACTAAAACTGCATTTCTCACACCCTATTAGCCCTGTATAACCTTGCAAGTGCTAATTTCTTCAGCAAAAGGAAGAAGGAATCAAAGATAGAAAAGGAAAAAAATATGAGGGAATAAACAGAAGCAAAAGTGCATTTATTAGCTCAGTGAAAGAAGTGGAGAAGAAAAATGATTTCCCTGGGAATTTTGGATTTGTTAATATTAAACTATTTTTTTATATCCATTGCTCTTGCTTCCGATAATGTTTGGTGACCCAGGAATTACGCTCTCAGACATTTTCCACTCCTGATTTGCTCAGAGGCTGTGGTTTTATGACCTGAGTGAGACCACACTTCTCTCCTTCAGAGTCTAAGGCTGTTTTGAAACCTATCCCTGCAGACCTGGAAGGACACTGTTACAAGGTTGCTAATCTTTGGCCTCCATCAGATATGACTTCAGAATCAGAGGGTGGGAGAAGCAGAGGAAACAAAGCAGGAGTGAACACTGAGTGACTTTTGAAAAGTATTTGTTCCCTCAAGAACATTGTGCAGCCCGGAACTTCTCTGACCTCACCCCCTGCACTTTTTAAAGGCCACATTCATCAATTATTTGGTGTTAATGAAGTCAGAGAAGTGAAATTATGAAACCCAACAGAGAACAAGCCTCTGTGTCACCAGCTGTGATAAGCTGGCTAACATGAATGACCCCGCACAACAGCTGCTGGCAAATGATTACTCCTTCTGGGTCTTTTGAAAGTTCAAAGGAGAAACACCATAACCCTTGTAATGAAGTTATAGGCCTCAATGTTTTAACACCCAATTTCAAAAGAACTTCCAAACTCAGGAATATAAAATAAGCAACTCTATTCCTCTAGTTTAACTACAATAGTGACGCAAAACACTCTGGAATAGCAAGCCATATATTTGTGGTACCTTACTCCACTATCAACATGAATGAAGAAGGGAAAAACATAGATGGGACCGTGAAGCTGCCATCTTTCCTACAGAGTGAATTATGCCGGAGGCCAAGAACAAAACCAAATTCTTCACAAGAAAATGTGATCAGATCACATGCTATATGCATGTACACTGAAACACCTTTCCCTAATTTACTCAAGTAATCAGTACATCTTTAGGAAGCATACTCCAAAATGTGAACTTAACAACAATCACAATGTAAAATACACCCCCCAAACTACAGTAGCTTAAGTCAAAGAGTAGCACATTTCCCTCTTAAAGACAAGTTTGTTAGTCCAGGCCTGGCACAGTGACACCACGGAAGTAGAGACCCAGATTCCTTCCATCTTATGGTTCTACCCTTTTTAGGGTGCTACCTCGTCCCTGAAGTCTGAGAGAGCTCCTCATCAGATCCATACTCCGGCCCGCAAAAAAAGAGGAACAAGAGAATATAGAGGTCATACCCACTCTCTTTTAAGGGCATGGCCTAGAAATTCAAGGCATGAATCTGCTCATATCCCACTGGCCAAGTCTTAGACAAATTGCTGCACTTAACTACAAGCAAGTCTGGAAATTTTAGTGTTTATTTTGGGCAGCCATATATCTGGCTGAAATGTAGAGGTTCTAATCATAAAAGAGAAAAACAGAATAGAAACTGAAAGAAATACAGTCATCCAGAACCTGTTATAAAGTACTAAGGGACAATAGTCTTCCAATATCCTGAATCCTTCTCCATGCCAACCCCATGACCTCCCCCACTGTCCTAAAACACTCTGCGCCAGAACCAAACCTTTTAGTTTGTTTTTTTTAAAACAAACTCTTTCCCTGGCCCCATTTTCTTGTGATTTTTCCTTAGCATTGTTACCCTGTGTCATTAACTGAAATGCGTTAACAGACACTATACCATGAATACTCATCTTGAAACTTTTTCAACACAGGGTGGCCTCTGAGGCAAATACACTCAGGGCATTGTCTTCTCTAATGTTTCTGATCACCCCTAAAAATCTCTGTCCACTGTTGTTTCACAGGAAACTATAGGTAGCTTCTTTAGCTCATGATGCCTCTATGAATTCTCTCAAACTTTCCATTTATTTCAATTAATCAAATCCATTATGATGGCCCAAGTTTAATCTCACCTGCTCCCTGAAGTTCTCCCTGACCACTTCAGGTCTTGCTGACCATATTTTCCTTTAAACTTCTCTTGGCTCATACAGTAATTTTATCCCACAATTTACACATACATGCTCTCTTACACAAACTATTCACATCATGTGATGTCACGTGTACTAACACTGCCTTCTCAATATTATGAATTCCTTAAAGACAGTGGTCTTCATCATCATGCTCAAAACTCCAAACCAGATGGACTATTTAAAAGCATTTAAAAGGTGCTTCTTGTAGGACTATCACTGTGCAATCACAACTAACATCTACGAGAAAAAAAAAAAAACTGTTGGAGGTGATGGGTATGTTGATGGCAGAGACTGTGATGACGGTTTCACAAAAGTGTATGTATATCCAACGTCATCAAATTGTCTACAATAGGTAGACTTTTGTTGATGTCAACCATACTTCAAAGTGGTTTTTAAAAATAATCAAGAACTACAACTTGATTTTTTAAAGATACACTCAAGAACTATATCCCAACCATTAAGGCTACAAGGCGAGCAAGAAGGGGAACACTGAGGTAACAAATACTTGGAGACTGAAGAACATCCTACCAAAGAATGAATGTGTTAACCAAGCAGTTAAAGAATAAATTAAAAAGTATATGGAAGTCAATGAAAATGATAACACCACAACCCATAACCTCTGGGATGCAGCAAAGGTGGTCATAAGAGGAAAGTATATAGCAATCCAGGCCTTCCTAAAGAAGGAAGAAAGATCTCAGATACACAACCTAACCTAACGCTTTAAGGAGCTGGAAAAAGAAAAGCAAATAAAACCCAAAAACAGCAGAATATAGGAAATAATAAAGATTAGAGGAGAAATTAATGCTATCGAAACCAAAAAAAACCAGAACAGATCAATGAAACCAGAAGCTGGTTCTTTGAAAGAATTAACAAAATTGATAAACCACTAGCCAGTTTGATCAAGAAGAAAAAGGAAAGGACCCAAATAAATAAAATCATGAATGGAAGAGGAGAGATCACAACCAACACAACAGAAATACGAACAATAATAAGAGAATATTATGAGCAATTATATGCCAATAAAATGGGCAATATGGAAGAAATGGACAAATTCCTAGAAACATATAAACTACCAAAACTGAAACAGGAAGAAATAGAAAATTTGAACAGACCCATAACAAGTAAGGAAATCAAATTAGTAATCAAAAATCTGCCAAAAAAACAACAGTCCAGGGCCAGATGGCTTTCCAGGTGACTTCTACCAAATGTTTAAGGAAGAGTTACCACCTATTCTCTTGAAGCTGTTCCAAAAAATAGAAATGGAAGGAAAACTTCCAAACTCTATGAGGCCAGCTTTACCTTGATTCCAAAACCTGACAGAGACCCCACTAAAAAGGAGAACTATAGACCTATTTCTCTGATGAACATGGATGCAAAAATCCTCAACAAGATATTAGACAACCAGATCCAACAATACATTAAAAAATTATTCACCACAACTGAGTGGGATTTATACCTGGGATGCAGGGCTGGCTCAACATCCACAAAAAAATCAGTGTGATTTATCACATCAATAAAAGAAAGGACAAGAACCATATGATGCTCTCAATAGATGTAGAGAAAGCATTTGACAAAAGACAGCATCCTTTCTTGATAAAAACCCTCAAGAAAGTAGGGATAGAAAGATCATACCTCAAGATCATAAAAGCCATATATGAACGACGCAACGTTATTATCATCCTCAATGGGGAAAAACTGAGAGCTTTCCCCCTAAGGCTAGGAACAAGACAGAGATGTCCACTCTCACCACTGTTATTCAACATAGTATTGGAAGTCTTAGCCTCTGCAATAAGACAACCCAAAGAAATAAAAGGCATCCACATCGGCCAGGAAGAGGTAAAACTTTCACTCTTCGCAGACAACATGATACTCTATATGGAAAACCCAAAAGATTCCACCAAAAAACTGCTAGAACTGATCCATGAATTCAGCAAAGTTGTAGGATATAAAATCAATGCACAGAAATCGGTTGCATTCCTCTACACCAACAATGAAGCGACAGAAAGAGAAATCAAGGAATTGATCCCATTTACAGTTGCACAAAAAAACATAAAATACCTAGGAATAAATCTAACCAAAGAGGTGAAAAATCTATACACTGAAAACTATAGAAAGCTTATGAAAGAAATTGAAGAAGACACAAAAAAATGGAAAAAGATTCCATGCTCCTGAATAGGAAGATTGTTAATATGTTAAAATGCTGATACTACCCAAAGCAATCTACATATTCAATGCAATCCCTATCAAAGAATCCTAAAATTTATATGGAACCAGAAAAGACCCTGAATAGCCAAAGCAATCTTGAAAAAGAAAACCAAAGCTGGAGGCATCACAATCCCAGGCTTCAAGCTATAATACAAAGCTGTAATCATCAAGACAGTACGGTACTGGCACAAGAACAGACACTCAGATCAATGGATCAGAATAGAGAACCCAGAAATGGACCCACAAACGTATGGCCAACTAATCTTTGACAAAGTAGGAAAGAATATCCAATGGAATAAAGACAGTCTCTTCAGCAAGTGATGCTGGCAAAACTGCACAGTGACATGAAGAATGAACCTGGACCACTTTCTTACACCATACACAAAAACAAACTCAAAATGGATGAAAGACCTCAATGTAAGACAGGAAGCCATCAAAATCCTCAAGGAGAAAGCAGGCAAAAACCTCTTTGATCTTGGCCACACAACTTCTTACTCAACATGTGTCTGGAGGCAAGGGAAACAAAAGCAAAAATGAACTATTGGGACCTCATCAAAATCAAAAGGTTCTGCACAGCGAAGGAAACAATCAGCAAAACTAAAAGGCAACCAACAGAATGGGAGAAGATGTTTGCAAATGACATATCAGATAAAGGGTTAGTATCCAAACTCTATAATAAAGAACTTATTAAACTCAACACCCCAAAAACAAATAATCCAGTGAAGAAATGGGCAAAAGACATGAATAGACACTTCTCCAAAGAAGACATCCAGATGGCCAACTGACACGTGAAAAAATGCTCAACATCACTCATCATCAGGGAAATACAAATCAAAACCACAATGAGATTCCACCTTAAACCTGTCAGAATGGCTAACATGAACAACTCAGGCTACAACAGATGTTGGTGAAGATGCGGAGAAAGAGGATCTCTTTTGCACTGTTGGTGGGAATGCAAGCTGGTACGGCCACTCTGGAAAACAGTATGGAGGTTCCTCAAAATACTAAAAATAGAACTACCCTACAACCCAGCAATCACACTAGTAGGCATTTATCCATGGGACACATGTGTGCTGTTTCAAGACGACACATGCACCCCCATGTTTATAGCAGCACTATCAGCAATAGCCAAAGTATGGAAAGAGCCCAAATGTCCATCAATGGATGAATGGATAAAGAAGATGTGGTATATATATACAATGAAGTATTACTCGGCAATCAAAAAGAATGAAATCTTGCCATTTGCAACTACATGGATGGAACTGGAGGGTATTATGCTAAGTGAAATTAGTCAGAGAAAGACAAAAATCGTATGACTTCGTTTATATGAGGACTTTAAGAGACAAAACTTATGAACATAAGGGAAGGGAAACAAAAATAATATAAAAACATGGAGGGGGCAAAACAGAAGAGTCTCATAAATATGGAGAACAAACAGGGTTGCTGGAGGGGTTGTAGGAGGGGGGATGGGTTAAGTGGGTAAGGGGCATTAAGGAATCTACTCCTGAAATCATTGCTTCATTATATGCTAACTAGTTTGGATGTAAATTTAAAAACTTTAAAAAAATGTTTTAAAGTAAAAAAAAAAAAAAAGACGAGGAACATTGAGCACAGACTAAAGGCAATACAAAGGCCTCACGTAAGCTGTGAGAACTCAGACTCCCCTTCAGATTAGCTCTGCAGATGAGTCAAGATTTTGGTAGTAAACAATGTGGAATGATGTATGAAGACACCATCATCAGAAGTATTATTTGTCTATTCTGTAAGTTCTAGGATCCACAGTTTCAACTTCAAATGTCATTTGCATCAAGCTTTCAGAAACGTCTCATGACATTTAGTGATTCTTTTTCCTTAAGACTTTAAAAAGATGATGAAAGGAATCTATAAATAGATTTATTCTGAAATATACACATACATGTATATGTTACCTATGTAGATAATTGTACTTGATGCATACTATATAGTTATGGCACTAACTAGAATTCTTCCCCAAAATGGACCATGAAAAACCTTCATCTACCCATCCTGATGATCCCTATTTTATTTTGTCATATAATTCCATATTATCATTACTTTTCTTGGTTCCAGATCATTCCATGTCCCATTACGATTCACAGGCCTATTTTATTCTATCAATTCTGAAAACCAAGAATAGTTCTCAGTTCTTCCTCTTCTTCCTCCTTTTCCTTCTCTTCCCTGCCCTGACCCCACTACCCCTTTCTCTCCCACCCTTCCTTCTTACTCTGGCAATAGCTTCCTTTCTTTGTTGTAGCTATGGCATGAACGTTATAAGAAATTCTCGTTTGGGCAGGAATTAAGTAATTTTCAAGAGAAGTGACACATCAAATATTCATTATTCTTCAAAAATTTATTATTTTCTATCTCAAACTTCTACATTTGTTTATGCTCATGTGTGTGGGCATAGCTCAATATATCGCAAATGATGGTTGTTTTGTCCTATCTATGCATTTAAAATGATCCACATAACATATACAAAACTTTACCCATTTTGGGCATTTTGAGACACGAAGACCTGAATATAGAAGTCACTCTTTTTGTCTTCTTTTTTGTTCCACATTTTGCATTCTGGCCTACAGTGCAACTGCTCTAATCGCTCCAGCTTTGGAGTGATACAATGCATTAAAGTGGCTTTTATGATTGATTAAATGCTCCAGCTCTGCTACTACATTTAATCAATGGCAGCAACCCAACACAGCTTCATTGGCTACAGGGCATTACAGATTAAGCTTCACACATTTTAGCAATTTAGCAATTTAGCAAGAGCAAATTATAATTTTTGTAACTACAATATTTTTTGAATTTCAGAGAGTGACAATTGTTTCTAGGAAAATAGCATGTTCACTTTTATTAGAATGCTCAGCATTATTGTAAGGTATATTTCACTAATACCTGGCCTTTACAAAACTATAATAATGTTGATTCCACATTTATTTCAATGGTTTGGGGATGACTATTCTAGCAAACGGTCTTAAGGAAAGTCTGAGAGCTCAGTCACCAGACACCAAAATTGCTAGATTTGGATCATTTACATGGAAAAATTTTCATCTGCTTAAATCTTCTATGATAGGCAAATCTCCCTTGGTTCTGGTGATCCAAGAGATACTTGTTCTTTCTTATGCATTTTTCTAGAATTAAGAACACACTTCCCCCCTCCAGGACTCCCATTTAATTCCCTAAGCAATTGCCCCAGATCACATGCTGGTTAAAATAACAGACTGTAGACATTTGGCTACAACTATTAAAAGATGTATGGACCACTGTTTACTGTCCTCTAAAGATGTATCTCAATGTTACCTTTCTCTTGAGAGCAGGCACTGTATCGTGCCATCAAAGTATTTTACAAGAAGTACAATTTCTTGCTCATAGTATCTTATGTGTGTTTGCACAATGTGACTTTTATGGCCTCAACTCCAAAAAAATGCTGAAAATTTTCAAAAGACCGTTGAAAATAAGACAAAAGAAATAATTAAGACAACATCCTTTTTGTTTATAAAACTAGAAAGTATTCCTAAGTGCTTGTACTAATGTTTATCGACACTCTCTTTTAAGGGACAATGTTTTCAGGACAGGCTACTACCAAAGAAGCCAAAAACACTGAATAACTTACATTTGTGAGTACACCAAAACTGGCAAAACTCTTCAGTTTGAAAATCAGAGCTGAAGAACTGTAACCAGTGATGATGAAAAATAACTAATCAGCACTTTCCCAAAATACGAAGATATTGAAAGACAAAAAAAGGAATAAGGTCCTACTACAGATTAGAAGAAACTACGGAGAAACTGTAACAAAATGCAATGTGGGATTTAGGTAAGATCCCACAACAGAAAAATAGTGAAACAAGTGATGGAATTTAATTAAGGTCTATATTTATTAATAGTATATCACAGCTAATTTCCTGATTTTGATAACTGTACTACCATTATGTAAAATGTTAACATTATGGAAACATGGGTAAGGATTTTGAGAACCCTACTACTTTGTTAACTTTTTTGTCAATATAAAATTAATCCACTATAAAAGGAGAACAGGTAGTGAATGAAGTTCCCAGTCAACTCCTTCAGGATTAGGTTATCAGAATGCTTTTAGATATAAGCAAATCCAACCGAAACTATCTTAAAGAGGAGTTTTATTGGCTTCCTGGAAGTTCACAGGTAGGTGTTCTTCTGACTTGGTCCAATTCATATTTTTTCACCTTATGATGGCTGCCAGCAGTCACTGAGGCCAAGCTTCCTCATTTGCTTTCTGAGAAAGGAGGAGAAACAAACTCTCCTCCTTTCTCCTAAGAGTAAGAATCTTAGCAAAGGCCTCCAACCTTTTTCTCCTTCAGTCTCACAGAACAGACTTGAGTCACATGCATATTCCTACACCAATGGCTGACAAGAGATCCACATGATCAGTTTAACTGGACCTCATCTTTGAAACTGAGGGTAGACTTTGCTTTTCTTGAACAACACAACTGCATAAAGAAGAGACAGAACCTGAGGAAAATTAGATCTCTGTCAGGAAGAAGGAAATGGATGTTTGGGAGGCAACCAATAACATTCAATACCATTATAATGAAAATAAATGTTCTTGACATTTGAAAGAAATCACTGTTGACTATATAAGATGAACTACTACTCTACAGGGCTGAGAGTACATATGTAGATAAAAGTAACCTAACAGTTGGAACAAGGAATTGCTATAGTTCAAATGTGTTTCCAGCTGAGAACCAGGTAACTTTGGGTCCCTCCATAATTTACAGATCCTATGTTTAGATTCCTTACATATCTACAATCTCCCAGGGCAAAGCTCCTGCACCTCCAATAACCAGCGTCTTCGAAAATACCTTACATACGTATACGCTGGCCTCAGGTCTACTTGTCAGGAAGCTGTGTTTTATGTTGCTTTCATTCTGTCTTCTGGATCATCAATAATACAAATGCACTCCTTTTTCCTGTGGCAGGCTTCCCAATTCTAGAAAATAACTTCCTCATATCTCCTCTTCATCACACTGACTGAGGTTGTTTTTAGGCATCTCATATGCCTAGTCACCCTCTGGACCACCATGTTCTCTACCTCCACATTTGGGCTCAGTAAAAGAAGCACAGTTGGACTACAGTTTGCAGGAGATCAGAACACTATTAATTAATGCAGCCTCACATTATGTGCTTAATGTGTTAACATTATTGCATATTAAGTTCCTAGGGGGTGGGGTGGAGAGGAATGAGTTCCCAGATAATAAACTGCCTCAATGTGCTGAATAATGATACAAATGTCACTTCCATTCTTCCTCCCACCAACTCCTGCTTAGTGGCCTCCTGAGGGCAATAATAATAAAGAAAAGTTAAAGAGAAAGTTGGGGGAGAACTTAGCAGATGTTTAGCCTATTTGAGCCAAGGGACAAGCTCTCCTACTAAGGCCCCAAACAGCCTTCAAACTGCAATAAAATAAACCTTGTTATTGTAGCTGAAGGAATCGGCCTGAGTTATTGCCCTGCAGGCATTAGGAATTAGAATATGCATCCATCTATTCTGTGGCCTTGAGAGCAGTTCTAACTCAATCTGTGAGAGCAGAGGTGAGAGAGAGAGAAAGAGAGAGAGAGAGAGAGAGAGAGAGAGAGAGAGAAATCGCTATATGCAGCAAATCCCCATCTCTCACTGCACACACTAAGGTGTCCTTCATATAGACATGGCTTCCATACAGAACTGCTTCAACTGGAGAATAAAATTCTCCATCTCACAAAGACAAGCAATCTTTTCCTCCAGAGACAAAGAATTCCTTCTCTTTCCCCCAGAGTTCTAGCAATACTCTGGTCTGCACTACCTGCAGTGACCAAACAGCTTGAGGGGGTGGGACAGCCCTAGATGATACCAGTGTTCTGTTATCAATATTAACAGAGGCCCCTTTCCATCCTCAAAGGTCTGGAGTTGAACAATAAATTATATGGTCATTTGAAAACAAGATATTAGCATTTTAAATTGGAAATCAGGGTATTGTAAGTCCCATATGAAGATCTGATTACCCAATAAAGGCCCTTATAAAGTACAGGTTGATCATAATAACCATTTGCCAGATGAGAGAGTGACACCCAATGTTCTACAACTTGGTCACAGCAGGACCAGCTGTAGGACTCAGGTCACCTGAGTCTTACTTGCTACAAAATGTTGTTGGAGGCCATTTGTGCTTCCCCCTCCTTTCCTACAGCCAACTGAAGGGGAGAGAAGGGCAGCTAAGGAGACCTTGTTATTTCCTCTATATACATTGTTTTTCAAAATTCTTCTTTTGGTTGAATGAGACGGTATGATTTAAAGAAACAAATTATGGAGACCTGGGAAGATGGTGGTGTAGGAGGATGAAGAGCTCACCTCGTCCTGCTGATCACTTAGATTCCACCCACATCTGCCTAAATAACCCAGAAAACGGCCAGAAGACTACCAGAACGGACTCTCCGGAGCCAAGCGTAGACAAGAGGCCCACGGAAGAGGGTAGGAAGGGCAGAGAGGCAGTGCGCGCTACACGGACTGGCAGGAGGGAGCCGGGGCAGTGGAGGGGCAGCCCACCAGGCAAGGAAGAGCCCCCGAAGTCTGGCTCGCAAAAGTGGAGGGGCTAGATGGAGTGAGTTCTGATAGCCAGCAGGCCTTAACATCTGGAATGTTACAAGTCAACAGCTCTGTACTTGGAGAGTGGGGAGGGCAACAGGACACTGGGAGGGAGAGTTGTTGAACCCCGGAAGACAGAGCTTAGCTTGGCAGGGGAACAAAGGCGCTGGCAAGCACCATCTCCCTCTTCCATCCCCCAGCCAAAGTTTGAAAGGGAACCAATTCCTGTCACCAAACTTGCTTGCAACGCACAAATACCTAACGCTGTGCTTCTGTGGATCCATCCCTCCGACAGGTCTGCCTCCCTCCCGGTGCTTCAGGGACCCTCCTGCAGGGGACCACCATCGGCAAAGCTAGCTAAGCCTGCCCCTCCCACCCCTGTGCACCTTGCAGATCCACCCCGGCTAATACACCCTTGGCCAGATCCCATCGAAGCAGCACCACAAGCCTGGCAGTGTGCAAGTAGCCCAGACAGGGACCACACCACTCCACAGTGAGTTTTGCCCCTGGGAGAGGGGAAGATAAGGTACACACCAGTCTGACTGTGGCCCCAGTGGTGGGTTGGGGGCAGACATTGGGTCTGACTGCGGCCCCACCCACCAACACAAGTTACTCTGGACAGCACAGGGGAAGTGCCCTGCAGTTCGGAGCTACCATAGGGACTACTCAAAATGACAAAACGGAAGAATTCTCCTCAAAAGGAACTCCAGGAAGTAGTGACAGCTAATAATTTGATCAAAAACGATTTAAGCAATATAATGGAACAAGAATTTAGAATAATAGTCATAAAATTAATCGCTAGGCTTCAAAAAAGCATAGAGGACAGCAGAGAATCTATTGCTGCAGAGATCAAGGGACTAAGAAACAGTCATGAGGAGCTAAAAAATGCTATAAATGAGGTGCAAAATAAAATGGAGGTGGCCATAGCACGGATTGAAGAGGCAGAGGAGAGAATAAGTGAATTAGAAGATAAAATTATGGAAAAAGAGGAAGCTGAGAAAAAGATAAAAAAAAAAAAAAAAAAAACAACCCAGGAGTATGAGGGGAGAATTAGAGAACTAAGTGATGCAATAAAACAGAACAATATCTGTATCATAGGAATTCCAGAAGAGGAAGAGAAAGGGGCTGAAGGTGTACTTGAACAAATCATAGCTAAGAACTTCCCTGATCTGGGGAAGGAAAAAGGCATTGAAATCCAAGAGACACAGAGAACTCCCTTCAGACATAACTTGAATCAATCTTCTGCATGACATATCATAATGAAAGTGGCAAAACAAAAGGATAAAGAGAAAATTCTGAAAGGAGATAGGGATAAACAGGCTCTAACTTACAAGGGAGATCCATAAGACTAGTGGCGGACCTACCTACTGTAACTTGGCAGGCCAGAAAGGAATGGCAGGAATCTTCAATGTGATGAACAGAAAAAATATGCAGCTGAGAATCCTTTATCCAGCAAGTCTGTCATTCAGAATAGAAAGAGAGATAAAGGTTTCCAAAACAAACAAAAACTGAAGGAATTCATCACCACTAAACCAGCCCTACAAGAGATCCTAAGGGGGATTCTCTGAGTGAAATGTTGCAAGGACCACAAAGTACCAGAGACATCACTACAAGCATGAAACCTACAGACATCACAATGACTCTAAACCCCTATCTTTCAATAATAACACTGAATGTAAATGGACTAAATGCTCCAACCAAAAGACATAGGGTATAAGAATGGATAAAAAAAACAAGACCCATCCATTTGTTGTCTACAAGGGACTCATTTTAGACCTGAGGACATCTTCAGATTGAAAGTGAGGGGATGGAGAACTATCTATCACGCTACTGGAAGTCAAAAGAAAGCTAGAGTAGCCATACTTGTATCAGACAAACTAGACTTTAAATTAAAGGCTGTAACAAGAGATGAAGAAGGGTATTATATAATAACTACAGGATATATCCATCAAGAAGAGCTAACAATTATAAATGTCTACGCACAGAATACGGGAGCCCCCAAATATGTAAGACAATCACAAACACAAGCAACCTTATCAATAAGAATGTGGTAATTACAGGGGACTTTAATACCCCACTTACAACAATGGATACATCATCTGGACACAGGATCAATAAAGAAACAAGGGCCCTGAATGATATGTTGGATCAGATGGACTTGACAGCTATATTTAGAACTCTGCATCCCCAAGCAACAGAATATACTTTCTTCTCGAGTGCACATGGAACATTCTCCAAGATAGATTACATGCTGGGTCACAAAACAGCCCTTCATAAGTATACAAGAATTGAGATTATACCATGCACACTTTCAGACCACAATGCTATGAAACTTGAAATCAACCATAGGAAAAAGTCTGGAAAACCTCCAAAAGCATGGAGGTTAAAGAACACCCTACTAAAGAATGAATGGGCCAAACAGGCAATTAGAGAAGAAATTTTAAAAAATATATGGAAGCAAATGAAAATTAAACTACAACAATCCAAACCCTTTAGGATGCAGCAAAGGCAGTTCTGAGATGAAAATACATCGCAATCCAGGGCTATCTCAAGAAACAAGAAAAATCCCAAATACAAAATCTAACAGCACACCTAAAGGAAATAGAAGCAGAACAGCAAAGACACCCCAAACCCAGCAGAAGAAGAGAAATAATAGAGCTCAGAGGAGAAATAAACAATATAGAATCTAAAAAAACTGTAGAGCACATCAGTGAATCCAAGAGTTGGTTTTTTGAAAAAATAAACAAAATGGATAAACCTCGTACTTTTATCTTCCCAGAACATCCTTTCTGCTTTTCTGCATTAGTTTACATCTTTACATGTTCTTAAGGCCTCTCTGAAACATTTCCTAAGATCCCTGATCTCTAGTAACCCTTCTCCCTCTACTGGGTTTCAACCACATATTTTGCACATGGTATATACACCTATGCACTTTCCCAAGGTATGTGGTCATATCTTATACCTCTTTGTATCCTTGGCACTTAGGGTACATGGTCCGTGTTTAAGGGCTATCTTTTTAATTGTAATTTATGATGATGACAACCATCATAATGATGCTACTATCAAGTGGGTTTCCATCTGATTGTTGAGTCTTTGCACATACACTGCCTTCAACTTTGTTTGATTATTAGCCTTGATCACATATCTTAAAGGACTTTTAAATCCTGTAAATAATACCTGTGTCCCCTCATAGAAAATTACATTCAGGCCTAGAGCTTCTCAGATATAGAAAGATGTTGACAAATTGCTGCAAATTCAGTGGAGAGTTGCTGGATTGATTAAGGGGATGCAGGACTTGATTTATGAGCAAACATTAAAAGAACTAAATATGTATAGCCGAGCTCCACAGCGATTCGGAGTGGGCCTGGGGGATCTGATGACTGTGTATTAGTAGCCAGAGGATGAAAACAGCATTGCAAGAAGAACCACTTAAATTAGGGAAAGGGGCCTTTGGTGACACTCACCAGGGATTCTAATTACTGGGGAATAAATGTCTCGATGTATGAATTCAGCACTTCTCAAACTTTCATGGGCACACAAATCACCTAGGGATCTTGTTAAAATGCAGATTCTGATTCAGTGAATCAGAGACTCTGCATTTCTAGTAAGCTTCTAAGTGGTCCAGAGACTAAATGCACTCAGGCAAGCCTCTTTTCTTATAGAATTGTATAGATCTGTTGAATTACAGAGTGGGATGTTTAGCCTAAATAAAGTATCCTGGAACCCACAGAGACACACTCGGGACAAGCAGGGCAGGGAGGGAAGTCCTTTTCCCACGGTGTTCATCTGCCTCTTTTGGCATCCATAGAGGGCCTGCATACTGTGATGAACTACCCAGGCCCATTGCTTTTTCCATATTTATCTTTCCACTTGTGCCAGATGACAGCATAAGAAGCACAGCTACTGCCAAGTTATGATTGTAGGCTACCAGAAAGTTCCTTTTTGCTTCCCAAATAGCTTCCCCACCTTTTCATTAATGCCTGGAAGTCTACAGCTTCATTCCCTTAGCTTAAGACTCCTATCCCCTTTATAATGGAAACCCTATTGGTTATTTGTACCTTAGGGCTCACAGCTTTAAATTCTTTCCTGGTAGATTTTAGTAGAGGACAAGAAGACATCCTGAGGGCACTAAGTATGGGGAGAGTCGACAAAGATGAAGAATGTGAGGACCACCCACCCATTTTACACGTAGGAATGAATTCAAAAGAAGAGTAGGCACTTTGCCAAGGTCACCTACTTCCTTGTTGCTTAAATCCACAGTTCCAGATTTGCAGGCCAGTATTCTTTTACAATGCACAAAACCTTCTTCCCTCCTCTCCTAGAAATCTGCACTGTTCCAATCTTCCTCTGTTTTGGGCTATAAGCAAAACCAGGGCTTCCCTCAGCCCTTAGAACAAGTCACTGATGGACAGTTTTTCTCACTTGAATTATGCTTAATCAGATAACTTAAAGATAATGTTTCCCTCATCAGATATAACCCCTAAACAGGTGAGCTTCAGTTTATTATACCCAAAGCAATTAGGATGGAAATTGGGAAGGTGAGCCCAGCTGCTTCCCATCAAACAGCTCAAGGAGACTTTGAGTAACTCACTAATTACTGAATCACGCATCATCTCATCTCTATACATATGATCATTCAAAGGAGCACAGTAAGGACAGTACACCCACATCCCATTCCACCCCACCCCCTCATGCACTCCATGTTTCTTTCCATTTGATATCCCACATAATGACGCCCCTTGTTGTCCTACGTTTGCATGCTTCACACAACTCTTAAGTTCATCTTCTAATTTTATCATAACTTTTAAGTATTACTGCTTTTTTCCATTTTTAGGCAGAAGAAATTGGTTCACAAGAAAAGTTAATGTCATACCCAGTGTCATAATCTGAAATTTGGACTCTGGCCTTTGGACTTACAATCTTTTTCTCAACATACCACCTTGGTTAAGCCAGTTCTTTTAGTCCTGGGATAAGTTCAGAACTTGTTGCTTCTACCTAATAAAGTAGATGTTATTAAGTCATGACAAAATATGGATTTTATGTATTCTTGTTTGATTTTATGATTTTCATCTTATTTCTAAGCTGTCTCCCACCATGAGCAAGTACATTCATTAGCAAATGATGATAAAGCTTCAATTAACTGAAACTGAAATAGAGCTCACAAATAGTATTTTCTTCAATTCAGTGGATTAAGAGAAGCAGAAGGCAAGAAAACCAAATGGAGCAATTTTACTTCAAAAATCCAGTGAAAATCCTTGTCATTATAAATTCAGTGTGAACTCTTCATTTTTCCGTGTCTATCTTTAGTACAGAACACTGAGAATTCATAGTCATTAAGATGTCACCAAGGCTCTAAGATCCCTCGCATCTGAAGAGACAAAGTCAATCATGTTCAATATGCTCTCCTTATTGAGACATAAAACAAATGTGGACACAAAGACAATGCCCAACAATAAAGTTTGACGAAAATGTGTGAATCTGGTTCAGATTCTTGATCCCCCATGAGCTGTAACTGATGCTATTTCCACTACCTATATGTCCTACTTAACCTAGTCTTCACTCCCATTTCTTTTTTTTTTTTTTTTTTCCTAGTTTGGCTACTGTAACTCAAAATACCTAAGTAGCCCCACCTCCTTTCATTGGAATGAGCCTTTGGATCAGTGACACAAAGCCTAACCATCACTTAAGGGCTACTTGGATCTGTATAAATATCAACATGACTACTTGGATTTGTATAAATATCAATATGACTCTTTCCAGTGATCTTAAATTGGCAATGTTTAGAGCAGGTGGTACTGGCATAAAGTAGCACTTTTTTTTTTTTTACTCTATGTACTTTTACTATGTATTTCTTAATATGTAAGCCTGAAGAAAAAAAATATAATATATAGTAAAATCACAGTTATACATACATACACACACATATATACATAGCCTTTTAATTAAAGAAGTGAGCAGTAATAATGTTTATTATACATTTTAGTTGTCCTACCTTATTTTTGAGGTATATATGACTGACTAAAAGCTTTCAGTGCCTAGAAAAAGAGTAATAAAAATAAAACCAGGGTGGTACAGGCAGAAAAAAGTTCCAAACAAACATACTGGAGCACACTGGAAAAAGTGACATCAAGGAGGGTGGCCAGGACTAAGATATGAAGATAGCAAAAAAAAAAAAAAAAAAAAAAAAAAAAAAAAAAAAAAAAATGCTGTATGTGAGGGTAAAAATGCTAGAGTCACAGACCATGTGAAAATCTAAAAAAGTTACTCACAAAAATATGTTACATACGCAAATAGCTACAAGTAAGATGATGGCCAAGACCAAATGTCAACAAAACCTGAAGTAACTGGAACTCTCACAGATTTCCTACAATAGTGTATAAGGACATAACTAAGTTGGAAGACTATGTCAGTATCTATTTAACGTTGACTTACCCTTTGGCATAGAAATTCCACTCCTAGATATATACCCAAGAGAAATGAATTCATTTGGCCACCAAAAGACATACAAAACATTCATAATAGCTTTATTTAAAATAACCAAAACCAGGATGTAATCCAAACATTGATGAGAAAATGACCTACAAATGGTCTTATTTTTATAGAATGCAACATTATATGCTAAAAAGAACAGATACATTTAACACTGATGAGTTTAATACATAGTATGTTGAATAAAAGAATCTAGACAAAAAACATATATCATGTATGATACCAGTATATGAAAGAAGCCAGGGTGGTGGATATGGGGCAGCAGTGGGGAGGGGTGAGAAGGTTGCCAACTGGAAAGAACCATACAAGAGTCTTGTGCCTTATCTTCTGATTACCTAGTGCATAGGTATAACAATTCATTGAGCTTTACCCATAATATTCATGTACTTTATATACGTTACTAAGCATACCACAAACTGTTACACCACAATTTTTAAAAACTGTCTGAAGGTAATAGTCATTCTCAACACAGCAACTGAATAGAATCCACATTCCCTTCCTGTCTTTGCTTTGGAGCTTCCTTTGAAGGCCCAAGTTCCAATTTAGGGAAAGTAACTCCAACACTCTTAAAGACAAAGACCATGGGGCGCCTGGGTGGCTCAGTAGGTTGAGCATCCGACTTCAGCTCAGGTCATGATCTCACAGTTTGTGAGTTCAAGCCCCATGTCGGGCTCTGTGCTGACAGTTCAGAGCCTGGACCCTCCTTCGGATTCTTTGTCTCCCTCTCTCTCTGCCCCTCCCCTGCTCATGCTCTGTCTCTCTCTGTCCCAAAAATAAATTAAAAAAAGTTGAAAAAAAAAAAATAAAAAAAAAAAAAAAAAGACAAAGACCATGGTTAGGATGCCTGACAACAAATGCCCCAACACACTCCTAATCCTTAAAGTGCCTTCATCAGATAACATTTGGCTAATGAGCCAGGCTTTTTACAGAACCTAAGTACATATCAGACAAATGCCCACTGGCCAATGAGTAAGGCTGCAGTAATTGTCTTTCTTATGGGTATTATGCATATGTATAACTTTTATCACCAATGCAAATTTTTCTTTACTCACTGCATCTCCATTGCCCTATTTTAAAACTGCAAAATGTGGTAATTTGCCATGGGAATTCAGGATACTTGTGAAAATGAATAATGTTCCATTATATTTTAATCACCTTTTATATGAGTTTTTATATCTCATCTGTGGATTGCTAGTCTATTAAAAATTAGTCTGGAAGAAAATTAAAAAACCTTAGAGATAGTGCCAGAATAAGATTTTAAAAAAGGAAAAGGGCTTTTTAGGTATAGTACAAACATACTACCCTCCCTATCAATTTTAAGGTAAAACTGAAGAGATAACAATTGTTTGGCATAATCTCTGGGCAAGGTAGCAGATTGAACAAGGTAGTAGAATGAACAAACAAGTCTGAGAGGATAAATATAGCCTGATTTTTATCATGGGAAAAATTAGCTAGAAAGATCACAATGATTTTTGGACACGGATGTTGCTTAGAAAATTATACCATTGAGAATATACCATTAATACTGTAACTATTATTATACTACTAATTCATGATATATACTATTAATAACTAATTAATATTAATATAATACCATCAACAGTATAATTGAATATACTATTATATTAATACAGTATTGTACTATTAGTTATACTGTTAACTGCTATTGACTCAAAATACTAGGATCTTTCTAACAATCATTCTGAGAATTCAACATCAATGGTAGCCAAAGTAATATCCTCCACTATATGTTAAAAAAGACCAATTATTTCCATTGTAAAACTCATCTTAGAACCACTAATTGTTTCCGCAAAGATCTGTTACAATATCTATCTCTTTCAAGTCAAAAGCCTGATTAAGCCAAATTACTTTTGCCTTATTATTAAAAACACAGAATAATACATTTCACCTTTGTATTGATAAAAATATTATATTTTAGTATATTTCTGCAACTACTCATCATAACCATTATATGATCATTTCAAGACGATTACAAAAACTAAAAAGAAAATAAACCTGAGCATCACCAATGCAAAAGTATTTAAATCAACCCAAGTCTCCATGTAGGGAGTACGTACTTTCTTCACAAAACTTATATGGAACTCTTACTATGTGCCAGACTCTGTCCTGGTTTTTAGAGATGCAATAGTAACAATGGAGTTTGCAGTGAAGAGCAGGGAAGAGACTTCAATCAAAGCATCACAGTATTGAGTGCATAGCTACAAACGGAGATAACGAAATAGGGCCTGATGAGAGACTGCTCTAGACTGAAGGCACAAGAACTGACAATTGAGCACAGATCTGAGGATGGAGACAGGTCAGAGGCTTGGGGCTGAGAGCATTTCAGATAGACGGGTGAGAACAGGCAAGCTCTGGACGAAGAGGACAATGGACTTTTAGGCTATTACAAGACAAAGGATCCTGGAGGATGGACAGTAAGGAAGAGAGCAGAGTGAGAAGCGGCTAGAGAAGCTTCAAGAAGTAGATTAAGGATTCTCACTTTCTATTGCAAAAGCATACCATAAAGAGGTCTTGGAAGGACATGGTTTACAAGATCATGACAACATTAAAAACAAAAACAATAAACCCAAATCAAACCAACCATTTATGTTACAGTGTGGAAGACAAATTGAAGTCAGGTGGATCCAAGGACATCATCAGTGTGCTGTCACAGAGTCCAGAAGAGGGACAAGAATGTTTTGGTGACACTGATCACCATGTTGTTTCAAGTCCAGACTCTACAAACCTAATGCCCCAATTCAGGTTTCAAATGCATTCTCCACTAGGAAGAACAAGGGCTCTTTAGAGAATGGTGGATTCCAGAGCTGCGGCTGGAGAAATGGATTATAACTTCTTAAATAAGAATCCCTAAGTCCAATTTTATTATTAAGAAAGGAAAGACAGAAAAAGAAGTTTCTTCTTTACAGAATGACTAATAAATGCAGAAAGAATCTTAGAATTAGGTAAGTAACATTTTGTAATCACCTTAATTATAACTGATTCAGGCAAGAATCATCAGTGAATGCTGGTCATTTCACCTACTAGGGTTTGAAATATCAGAGTACCTGGACTTTTTATAGCCTCACAGTATCTTCTGATGGGGCACGTGGGTGGCTCAGTCAGTTGAGCATCCGACTTCGGCTCAGGTCATGGTCTCGTGGTTAGGAAGTTCGAGCCCTGCGTCAGGCTCTGTGCTAACAAACAGCTCAGAGCCTGGAGCCTGCTTGGGATTCTGTTTGTCTGTCTCTCTCTCTCTCTCTCTCTCTCTCTCTCTCTCTCTCTCTCTCTCCCCCTCCTCTGCTCATGCTCTGTCTCTGTCTCTCAAAAATAAATAAATGTTAAAAAAAAAAAAAAAGTATCTTCTGACAAGATACTTACTGGTTATAAAGGCAAAACTAATGAGCCACCTGGGTGGCTCGGTACATTAAGCATCCGACTCAATTTTGGCTTAGGTCATGATCTCACGGTTTGTGAGTTTGAGCTCCACATGAGGCTCTGCACAGAGAGTGTGGAGCCTCCTTGGGATTCTGATGGCTCTCAAAATAAACTTTAAAATAAACGCAAAATAGTAACTTTACAGTGGAATCACTTAGAAGACACCATCCTAAAGTTAACCTTAGCAACCTTGGGATAGATCCAGATGATGTACTTCCTGATATAATGCACTAAGAACACATGCTGGCTTCTATAGTACTCCTGCCCAAAATGCATAACCTGAATCTAGGTATGGGAAAACATCAAACGAACCCGGATTGGAAGGCATTCTACAAAATAACTGACCTGTATGAAATTTTTAAGTATATTTTTTGTTTTATTTAAAAGTTCATGTCATGAGGGGTACCTGGGTAGTTCAGTCAGTTGAGCGTCTGACTTTGGCTCAGGGTAGGATCTCACGGTTCATGAGTTCAATGCCGGCATTGGACTCCCTGCTGTCAGCATAGAACCTGCTTCATATCCTCATCCCCCTCTCTCTTTCTCCCCCATTTGTACTCTGTCAAAAATAAACATTAAAAAAAGTTAATGTCATAAAATAACTTTTTATGCATAACTGATTCAAATTAAAGAATACTCAAGAAACATAGAAGTGAATGTGATACATAATTGGGACAAAAAGTAAATTCTGACTAAGGTCTATAGGTAATATAGATAATATTATTCTAACGATGTTAACATCCTGGTTTTAGTGACTGTACTAGGGGTGTGTAAACAAATTCCGTATTTTTAGGAAATAAACTGTGGTATTTCAGAGTAGAAAGACAGCATGTCTGTAACACAGAGAGGAAACAAAAATGATGAAGCAAATATGTCAACATGTTAGCAGTTGGAAAATCTGCGTGGAGGGCTTCCAGCCCTTTTTTTTTTTCCTCAAATTTTTCTTCAGTCTGAAATTAGGTGAAAATAAGAAGTTAACAGAAAAAAAAATAACACAAGGCAGAAAAAAAGTGTGGGTTTGACTCCTGGCTTTCCCACATATTAACTGTACGATCCTGAGCAAGTTATTTAACCTGTCAAAACTTCACTTTTATCATTTATAGCATGTGGACAGACTTCCCCTTCTAAGGTTTTTATGAGAACTAAATATTACATGTAAAACGCTCAATCAATTTATTATTAGGGTTGAGGCAATGCAGAGAGAAATGGGTAGACGCAAAATTCAGCAAGGTTATAGGAGACTCTGCGTGCTGCATTGGGCGCTATTTTGTGTTGCTCCAGACCACCCAATGCTGTCACCAGAGCTTACTGGAGGCAACCCTCTGACAGTGTTTCAATATTCAAACTAACATGCTCATCCTTACCCTAACACTTACAGCTCCAACACACACACGCACACACGGCTTTCTCAGAACTCCCTCGGCCTCCGTGTGCTGAGATCCATGAGGTGATGAGAGAGAAGCATCCTGAGTAGTAAAACTAAAAAACTAAAACAAGCACACTGTAATAAAGAGATGACACTGTAAACAGTAACACATTGGTGTGGGGCATTTTTAGAACTTATGAGACACCTAGCATTGGTCACAATATTTCAGATGTGTCCCTAACTAGCTCAGAGCACAGAAGAACTGTTACCTTCCCAAGTACCAGCATTCTATTTCTATTTATGGGACCTAGGTAGCTGTGGGCAAAGGCTCAGTCTGGATGTCACTGAAATCCGCCCCCCAGAACTGTTTATAATTCAAACAGTTCTCTTATTGCAGAAGTAAATGTTTTGTCCTTAGTTCAAAAAATGTTAAAAGCCATCCATCCATCAGTCCTGTGGGGAAGAAAATTTCCCCAAACTCCTGAAATCATACTATATGGAGGACCCTACTCCTCCCCCACACAAAAGGCCAAACCTGTTAAATAACGTCCCATTGTATGGGACAATCCTTTTTTATAGCTCTCTCCCTTGGCCCTTGCAGTAAAGCGTGCAGTCTTATTTATCATGTCATGTTTCAAGGAAGAAATCAGAAATCTATCAGCTTTCAAGGCCTGAGTGATGGGGACAGGAACAAAAAACACCTCAAATTGGGGCTGGATAGGAGCAAAGTTGACAACAGCTCCTGAGAAGCTATTTGTTTTATTTATTTATCACCTGTCAGGACAGGAAGGAAAAGGGAACCAAATTGCCTATAGGGCTCAGCAAAGCCTCCATAATGTGCCCTTATTTAGAGAACATTCATGAGGGTTACAAAGAGAATAGGACTAGGAAAAATGTCTGCTATCAGGAGAATGATCATGTATATTATCATTTTAACAGAGTAAAAGGGGCCCCATTAATAATTATCCCAGCACAGTAGACATGAATCAGGACTGCCCCAGGCAAATCAAAGTCTGTGACCACCATGGTGATGAAGATGTTAGGTAGAACTGTGTGTGTGTGTGTGTGTGTGTGTGTGTGTGTGTGTGTGTGTGTTTAATGAAATTTATTGTCAAATTGGTTTCCATACAATACCCAGTGCTCATCCCAACAAGTGCCCTTCTCAATACCAATCACCTACCCTCCCCTCCCTCCCACCCCCATCAACCCTCAGATTATTCTCAGTTTTTAAGAGTGTTTTATTGCTGGGAGCTGAGCTATCCAACCAGCCTGATGGCAGGGCCCAGGCGGTGGACGGATCGGGACTGCATGGCGGCCCGCCGAAAGTGAAGCTTCTTGTACTCCTGCTTTTATGTAATTTGGCCTTAGCATTGGTCAGGGCAGCCCCCCTACCAATGAAAGTACCTGGGGATTTGTCGGTTGGGGAATTGCCCACTACAGACCCCCCAGGAAAAGAACCATTGAGGAAAGAAATAAGAGTCCGCAGGGAAATTATGCAGCCCTACATCTAGCCCTTGCCACCCCCTGTAAAGACTCCTCTATCTAAAGGAAGGATAGCCCCATATATTTCCCAGCCAAGGAGGTGGACAAAGGGGTTCGAAACCCCCCACTCCATCAACAAAGGAATGTATCTATGGATACAAGTTACTCCAACCCTAGGCCCACTTGGCCTCCAGGAGGCATTCCAGATGATAACTGGACCTGGTGGGTTAAGATACAGAATGGTTTCTTAGTTCCTAGCTAGGTATACATTCTCTCTGTTGGAGCACATAAGGCTTGGGTTCTCAGGGCCCTCCTGGCTCCCTCTTGCACCCCAAAGTGAATACTTTGTTCCTTGTGCCACAAATCACACAAAGGAACAATTTAGAAGTCACCTCCTTGTAAAACATTCCACTTGAGGTGTCGTGAGCTAGATGACCTTGTAAGGGTAGGAGGGAATGTTATAAGAAAATAACTATGTTGTTCCTTTATGGGTGATCACACAAAGGAACATTTTTAGAATTAGGTAATGGCGAGAAACATAGATAACGCATGCTACAAGGAATTTGCTAACAAATATAATGCCATGCTTGCTACAATAAAGCGGCCAGTCTAACACACTGCTGTTGTCTGTGTCCATTCTATTTTTGTTTTATTTTCGCTTTTTCACCAACGCGGTTCATCCTCTGGGAACCCCTGGACCTGCTGGAGCTGGACTCTGGCATTTTATGGCTTGGCTCCCGCCCTCTTTTTTTTTCCTTCCCCTCCCCCATGGTCTTAAGTTTCTCAGGATCCACATAAGAGTGAAACCATATGGTATCTGTCTTTCTCTGTAGGACTTATTTCACTTAGCATAACGCTCTCCAGTTCCATCTACATTGCTACAAGAGGCCATATTTCATTCTTTCTCATTGCCAAGTAGTATTCCATTGTGTATATAAACCACATCTTCTTTATCCATTCATCAGTTGATGGACATTTAGGCTTTTTCCATAATTTGGCTATTGTTGAAAGTGCTGCTATAAACATTGGGGTACAAGTGCCCCTACGCATCAGCACTCCTGTATCCCTTGGGTAAATTCCTAGCAGCTGTGCTTTTATTTTGCCAGAAAAATGACAGAATAGGTTTCAAGCTCTTTGTTTTAGAATATGAGAATAAGCAAAACAGAGATCTTTAGAGCTCCAATTGCTTCATCTTTCCATTTTGCAAATGAAGCTAAAAAAACAAAAAAGGAAAGGAACTTTATTAACAACTATAGAACTGCAAAAGCATAAAGATCAAAGTGTTTTTGGTATGGTTAGTTTAGCTAAGAGCCTGGGATCCATGTTTCCAAATTCCTGCATATGATAAGGGAAGCCAATCTATACCAAGAAAGTTATTGTCTGCCTATTCCATTCATCTGAAAAAATATACTCAAATACCATATCCTGAGCCTACTACTCACCCTCATTCTTCAGATTCTAGTACTTATACAAATGAAGACCCACATAGAGAGCCAATGGGCTCTCATACAACCATGGGTACTCATAAAATAACACGTCCAGTCTTTTTTCCCAAATTTACACACAACAAACCTATCTAGTTTCATAATCCAGATATATCCACCTAACGTGCCCTCTGTTCTGTATTAGCCAGATATAAAAATCAGGACTCATATACACATGCTTGCCTGTGCATGAAGCAAAGCATATACATGAACCCTAACTCACAACATTGATAGAAGTACCTATGTAAAAGAGATCATATGCAGATAAGTGAGGAGTTCTCTGGAGAGGTGCATGTTTTGGGTATAAATAAGAGCACTGGAAGGGCTGAATACACCCCTCAAGACCACCACCCCGAAGGATTCCAGAAAAGCATGGTGCTCAATCTTCTGCCTTCAGACCAGCCAGGATCCTTCTTTCTCTGTGGAAATCTAGACTTACTTCATCTGTGATTTCCTGGTACCAAATCTTCTTGTGCTCATACCCAGTATCTCTAATAAACCTCTGCTCTGCCATTCCAGATCTATGTTGCCATTCTGCTTGGAAAGTAATTAAGGAATTAACTTAAAAGACAGGATGCAGAGAGGGAGTGTGGGCAAAGATGATGCATCTCCCATTCTATGTCTTAGGTGCTACTTCATCTCTTACCTGCTGTCCCTGGTCTGTCCCAGACCTAGACTCTGTCTTACCTCTGGACTCCAAATTGTCTCCCTCCACCCACACCCCCAAAGTGTAGAAAGAGGGAAAGAGTATGTAAGAAGGGAGGAAGAGTCCAGGAGGGAGTAAGGACAGATGGAAACAGGAAAGAGGAAACAATTCAGAAAAGTAGAGGTAAATGTATAATTTTTTAAATGAAAAGTCCAAATTATATATTCCCAAAAGTATTTTTAAAAAGTCCAAATTGGACATCCCCTCTTAGTCAATTTCTAGAACAAATGATTTACAGATGGCTTGCTGCATAAAAAGAAAACAAAACTCTCAGAGAATCTTCCCAATTTTACTACGGATGCTACCAACATTTTCCATCTGCCATTTCAGCAGCTCCATAAAGGTTGTTGTAAACTGTGTTATGGTGAGAGTAAGTGTCATTCTCTAATACAATCTGATCAGTGATCCCAAGCCAGGCTGGTCCTCTACAGGCAAGGCCAAAATACACTATAACTTTCTCAGCACCACACAGTAAGCAATGCATTCTGCTAGTCAGTACTATTTATGCTATTTCATACAAATCCACTGGTCCTTTTTTGAACTCCTTGGGCCACTTATGTTCCAAATTCTGATTATTTCAGAAAGACAATACTGTGCACATAATATACTGTTCGATTTGAGGCGGTTAACTCATAATCAAGCATATTAAGTTTTCAACACAAAATATGTATATGTTCACACTAAGTAGTATAAAAACTATAGATTCTTTCAAGTTCAGATCAGGTTTGACTGTCAAATAGGCTCCTCAAATCCAAGACATAGAATTTGGCATCATAGGTAAGAGATTGTGAAACTAGCTGTAATTATTCTTAATACTTGAAATGGATGATGAACAAAGGGAGAATACTGTATTATAATTTTTTTTTCAGAGAAATGATCCACTAGCTATCTCTTTCTTTGGTGTTCTTATCACTATTCTTAGCTGATGACCAAAATAAATTTAAAATTTCAATACAATGATGTATTAAGCTTGGTTTATCCTAAGATAGAAGAGCAGAGTGTGAACAGCACACACTGGGGCTAGTGTGGTAAAGGCCTGCCAAGCACACAGTGGGCACCAAAGAAGGGTCAAGCATTTTCATTATTCAGTTCACAGTGGTCCCAGCCTGACATCAAAATAGTGACCATTAAGATTCAGTCTTACATATGATATTGAATTCCCTGGAACAATCTGGAAAAACCAAGAAGAGCCTCCTGCTCCCAAGAGCATCTTTCCACTGGCTGTTGGAGACTAACATACTTCTTTATAATAACCCTTGTTCAAATGCATAATCCTTGGAAGAAGTCAAGCTTCCATGGGACTTAAAGTACTTAACTGAATTTATGTAAGAGAAAAGACAAGAAAGAGGACATAGGTCTTTGGAACCTTAGCATCATGTCACCACTCAAAGAGAGTGGGGAAAATCCACATTCCATTTCTCTCCTTGGAGGACAAAGGCTAAGCATCCAAGCATCTCTGAGACTCAGTTTGCTTGGGAATAAAATTAGCCTCACTTGCCTGGTGATGGCACTGAAACCAAAGTTGTTAGGTGACTTACCCAAGGCAACACAGCAGTAAATTAATTTATCTTACACACGCCCATTTTGCCAAAATTTGGCACTTAGAGAGACCCAATTACAAAGCCAGGTTGTGTCTGGACACGTAAGGGCAAAAAACCAACATCAATGACCTAGGCATGCACTAACAGAGCCTGGCCCTGGAGACAAAAATGATGAGTCTAAGGGAAAAGGGTGGCCCTGGATGATATGCACAGCCAGTGGTCATCTGTTTCAATGACTCTTCAGAGGAACTATTCACACTGCCCACTGCAGACTCTGGTCTTCCCATTTCTCCCTAAATTTTCCTCACTTCAGGATGCCATAATGATTCAGACTCTAACTTTGCTTCCAGGCCTGCTTTGATGAATGCCTGCTCCTTCCATGCCTGTAACATAAATCTCGCCTGTGGCTGTGACAAGTTCTGACATTTGGCCACCTGTCGAGGTCAGGTTCTCCCAGAAGCCGACCCATAGCCAAGGGTTTAAATGGAAGTGATTTATTAAGCAAGTGTCCTCAGGAGACAGCAGCAAAGGAGGGGAAGGATGGGATAAGGAAGAGGAAGAAGTCAAGCACATCTCAGCCTCAGCCCGATCCCATGGGCAGCTCTGGAGTATAAATCACATGTCAGAGTTTGTCCAACTGTGAGATAAAGGAGCTGGGTGTTAGTACTCCCACAGTAGCTAGCCACTGGCTATGATGGCCTAGGTTTCAGAGTTGCGGTGGTGACATGAATTCCCAGACATTTCCTGTTCTTCATAGAAGCAAGGTGTTTCTAATACCCAAGGGTAATTCTCTCAAGTTCATAGGTGCCAGCTGCTAGCAGCAAACCTGGGAGATAGGCCCAGAGAACTGCTAAAAGGGACTGGACTTGATCTGAGCAGACAACAAGAGTCCCCTACATCACTTAAAAGCATCATTCCATGAATATTTATGCACTAAAATCATAGAGTTGTATACATAAAGTGGGCCAATTATGGATATATAAATTATGCCTCAATTATGAATACACAGAGACAGAAGAGCAGTTGGAGACAGTGCATGAGCTACTCTTGGACAATGTCACCATGAATGGAAAAAGGACCCAAGAAATGGGTGGTATCTTAAGAACAAAGTGGGGCTCTAGTGAGAGCCTTTATAAGATGGAAGAAAAGTCATTTTGTATGCTATTTTAAATGACACAGTGGAGAAGAAAAAATGATGCAGGAAGGAAAGGGAAAAATTGCTGTGTAATTGTTTTAAAATAGCAAATATTTACTAAACCCATACAATATGTCAGATGCTAGACTCTATATTGCACATACTATTTTCATGCATTCCCGAATTGCTTATTCCCTAGGAAATAGATTATTGCACATATCCAATCACTAGGTAGGTAGGGTTCAGAGAGGTTAAGTACATTACCCAAGGACATGCAGCCAGGAGGTTCAAGAGTTAGAGTTCAATCTAATCTTTGACTCTAAAGCTATTCTTTTCCTAAGACTCTAGCCCACCTAAATTTGTGCCTGACTTGAATCTTCCATACACTAAGTATACCATAGTACCTAAGGCAGAACAGGATCCAACCTTATCAAATTAGTAACTGTAACTTTCTTCAGGAAACTAAGTCAGCAAGTGATACTTAAACTCCACCCTAGCCCACCATGAAAGTGACCTGGACGTGGATATGAGTACTTAAGCTGGAAAACACTGTGACAAAATATCTAGAAAGGATGCTAGATGGATTTTTAGCAAGTATCGTGGCATCCACTCCTCCACCCATGAGGCAAACCTTTCTACTTTAGACCCTGATGCATAGGTTTTCCTCCAAATGGGGGGAATTTCAAAAACTTCCACAGAATATAGAAGACAACTAAATGATGCAGCCTGAGCAGAGCTGGGCTCTGTAGGGTGAAGTCTCACATATAAGAACAACACTGTCTTCATAACCAGTGATAGGCACTTTGCTGAGCATCTTGAAATGATCAAGGGATATCTAATTAGCCATTGGAAAGAACTCCATTCATAGAGTAAATTTTGGCAACTGCTGATTCACAGATTAGAATTATCTCACTAACTGTAATCTAAATTGATATCAAAAAGTAAAATTTCAGCATACCTTGGTATGGTCATCACAATAATGGCTCCCCAAAAATGTCCTCATCCTGGTCCACAAAACCTCTAAATATGTTTCATGACAAAACAGTCTTTGCAGGTTAAGGGTCTTGATATAAGGAAGTTATTCTGGGTTACATGGATGTGATTAATGTAATCACAAGGGTCCTTACAAGAAGGAGACACAAGGGTCAGAGTTAAAGACTGGGAAATGCTATACTATTATCTTTGAACATGCAGTTAGTGGCCCTCCGTTAAGGAATGCAGGTGGTTTCTCTAAGATGAAAAAGGCAAGAGACTCTTGAAAACTGAGAATAAACTGATGGTTGATGGGGGGTAGGAAGGAGGGGAAAGTGGGTGATAGACATTGAGGAGAGCACCTGTTGGGATGAGCACTGGGTGTTGTATGGAAACCAATTTGACAATAAATTTCATATAAAAAATAAATGTAAAAAAAAAAAAAGATGAAAAAGGCAAGGAATGGATTTTCCCCTCGAGTTGCCAGAAAGTAATACAATTCTGCCAATACTTACATTTTAAGCCCAGTAAGACCCATTTCAGTTTCCCGACTTACAGAAGTGTAAGAAAATAAATTTGTATTGTTTTAAACCACTAAATTTGTGGCAATTTGTTATAGCAACAAGGGGAAACCAATATGCTTGGCATAGAACAAAAACAGCTGGAGACCTAGAGAAAAGTATCAACAGATGTAAAAGGTCAATTTAGATAAAAAACAATTCTGTTGGCCCAAGCTGGACAGAAATTTAAAATACTAGTCTCTGAAAGAAGGGAGTTAATGTCTTGACTTAAAATCCCTTAAACACAGAGCCTGAGACAAGGCCTTGAGTGCTTATGTACACAGTGACACCAGGGAGTAGAAATGAGAGAACAAGGGAAAGGGAAAGTGGAAAGGAAGAGGAAACAAACATCACAGTCATTGCTGAAGGCCATGGTTAGCTATTGGGACCTGTGAAAAACACACAACATGGTGTCCCAAATTAACCAGCCAGGGCAGGGACTCTGGAGCTCTGCCCCACGGCTTCCCATCTCCCATTAGTTAAGGATTAACCCATCCCACCCAGGAAGGTGGTGAGGCTTTGAAGAATTCCCTAATCCAGAAGGTAAACAGACATAATATGCAGGTCAGATAATCTGACCTTGTAAAGAACTACTGTCCACAGCCATGACTGAACTCAGAGGTAGGTCAAGGGTATGTGATGCAGGGCATCAAAATAATTTGCTAGTTAGTGTGTTATAAACACAGTGAGTTCTAGGAAATAAGTTTAAAAAAGTTATAAGCCCACAAAAAGATAAAAGATCAAAGAAACAGGCATTATTTCAAAGAATTAATACAAACTAACAATAGGCACATGAAAAGAAAAACGGTAGAGCGTGTTAAGTAATGGAAGAAATGTAAATGAAAACAATAAATAACCTCTTGGCTATTAAATTGATATTTCTATACTTGTGAAGACAGAGTAAATTATATCAACTTCTCTGGGAGTTATTTTTGTCTTATGTATTAAAAGAATCAAAAGCATGAATTCTCTTTGAATCAGCATTACCCATTCTAATAATTTAACCTAAGGAAATTAACAACATATTTAATAACTGAAACACCCTAAAATAGGGGACTGGTTAAATAAATCCTAGTGCAAAAATATAATGGGGTATTAGCCATTATCATGTAGTAACTATTTTTAGACATGAAAATATAGTCACACCTTTTTATAAAATGAAATATCTAAGTTACAAATAGTAAGCACTCACGGAGCGAGTTAAGTTTTCTCTAAAAATATTTTATTTTATATCTGAAACTATACATTTCAAAATTTTCAGAAGTAATTATCTTTGGGATTTGTTTGAGTTGTCCATGTTTTCTACACACATTGGTTATTGCTTTTGTAATACAATTCAAATTAGGATTTCTAAAAGAAATGATTCTTAAGGTTATTAGGGAGTAAAACCTATATAGATATTAGACACTTGATAGTCTCAGAAGATCTGTCCCGAGGCAATGGAGGATTTGCAAATTTAAAAATAGTTTAGCCATTTAATTTTCCTCTTGTAATACCATACATTATCTCACAAAAAATTCAAGTGGCTGTTTTATATCCTTGATAACTCTATAGGCTTTAAAATTAGTAAAATGCATTTTGAGCAAAACAAACCATATTGCATCAGTGCTCTAGGACTGGAAATAAATGCTTATGATCAAGAAACTCAAGCAGTGACTACTTGGAGCATATAGTAGGATGAAATCAAATGTCTGGAGTTCATCCAACTTCTTCCGATCATACTGCATGTGAAGAAATGAGGAAAGAGCAGCCCAATTGCCTTGAAATGTGGATGGTAGGTGCTCAGCTATGCTTTGTCACTCAAATCAGCACGTAAGGCGCTGTCCTTTCTATAAACTGATTGAAATCCATGCAGAGAGCCAAGTTCTACTGGAACATTCCTAAATTCAGTCATTCTCATACTGAAATAATCATACTGTTGGTATTTAGAGATCCTAAAATAAGGCACCTGCCATGTGCATATTCATCTTCTTTTTCTCCCTGATGTTTTGACATCTGGAGCCCTGACTATGGACAGACTACTTCCTCCAGGCCTTGCTAATTCCTACTATAAACACTTGCTCTAGGAATATACCTTTCATATGCAAACTAAGCAACCCAGAGCCCATCCCCATCCTCCTCTTTGGTGCTCTCACACTGAAGAACCAATATTCCCCTTCCCTAAACACCCCAGGACCAGGTATCAGGCAGCTAGGAACATACCCTAGGCCCTAAGGCTGGATGACATTATTCATTTAGTCAATCCTAAATCAGTTTACCTTGCCTCACCCATTCCTTCCCTCAAAGGTCACAAGGAAGAGTCTAGCCCATGTCTTCTCCTGGCTCCTGACCTACCCTAGTGCCTCCTAGCACAGATGGCCCCATGTGATGTGGTGTGGCCCCCTCCCCTCGCAAACTGTAACAAACTGCAAGTAACAAACTGCCTTTTTGATGGTAATCCTCTCTTCCATCATCTGTGGGCCTTACCATACTAGAATAATACTTACATTTTAAAACAATCGATAGCTACAGATAGCACCTGTTAATGAGTCTGGAGAAGGTAAGTTCAAGTAGGCAGCAATGCCACATGTCATGTTAACTATCTAATTCCTGTTTGATGTGCTCCATATTTCACATGGACTTTCTAACAGCTTTTTCTTCAATGTTAAGATAGGTTTACTTGAGATGTCAATGGTAATATCCAAGAAGAAACGAAGGTCCCTGAAAACCAATGAGTTAAAGGTCTTAATGTGTCTGTTACACTGTCAAGGCTAATTGGTTCTGTCTCACCTTTGGTGCATGTGCCTGTTCAGAAATGACTTTTGTGGCCAGTGCTGTAAGTTGCTACACAGCACATGAAGCAAGCAGGGCTCATCTAGCTGCCATAGTCCCAGTATCTCTTGTGCCACCAGCTGTTGCTGTGCCCCACTTACCTTCAAGATTCTGCTCTTGCTTTGTGTGCATCAGCCCCTCACCGTTTCCCACAATGATACCCCCAAATGCCCACAAGAATATTTGTTCAAGTTAAAGGTACCTCCAAATTACATTCCACTCTCTGAAGAAAACTTCACTTTCTTGACCATAAATTCACCCGATCCCAGCCTCAAATGAGAGAAGGAAGGGTGGCTAATTAAACTGTTCTGGTTTGGTGCAAAAGTCCAGGTTCACCGACTTGATTCCACTGTACCTGGATTGAAGCTTCTCATACAGGGAGCAGTGGCCTCTCGATAACTGATGGTCATTAAATATTCCTCAGACTCAGGATCCTTGGCAGCCATCCTGCCAATTTCTAGATCTCTGGGAAGCTTTTACATGGGACCAGGGCCTTGAAATACAGACTCTCCACAATGTTTCCTTCATCCTTCAGTGGCAACAGGGTCAGCTGAACTCTATTTTTGTGCCTAGGGACTATACAATAATTCTCACCTGCTTTTAACAAAAATTTCAGTAACTCCTTTTCAGGCCATTTATAAATTGTGTTTATATGGAATTCTTCCATGTGTTCATATGAATCTATGAGTCTGTCAGAATTAATGTGCTCTTTCTTCCTTGCCTCTGGCTTAGAGAAAAAGTGGTTTGGAGTATAGGGCCAGGAGTGAGACTGCCTGTTCCCAGGTCTTAACTCTGTCACTTACTATCTGTGTGACTTGGAGCAAACTGCCTAAGTTTCCTGTGCCTCAGTTTCCTCATCTGTCGAGTGGGGATAACAAAACACCTTGTAATTTTCATTTGGGGGGAGTTTAAAGAATATACTGCACTTAAACCACTTGAAACAGTGTCTAGCATTCAATACATGTGAACTACTAATCCTATCCCCTAACCCCAACCCATCTTAAAAGGCCTTATTTTGCATCTACTGCATCAACAGTACTCCAGCTTTGTGTACAAAGCAAAGGCTTGAAGAGTCTATTTTTTAAAATTTTTTTCATGTTTATTTATTTTTGAGGGCGGGGGGGGGGGGAAGGGGGGGGGGGGGAGGGGGGGGGGGGGGAGGAAGAGAGCGTGAGTGGGGGAGGGCAGAGAGAGGGAGACACAGAATCCGAAGCAGGCTCCAGGCTCTGAGCTGTCAGCACAGAGACTGACATGGGGCTCCAATTCATGAACCACGAGATCACGACCTGAGCCAAAGTTGGACACTTAACCAACTGAGCCATTTGAAGAGTCTCTTTAAAGGGCAGATTCCCAGGCCGTAGCCCAGAGAGACTGACTGAGTAGACCTGGATGAGTCCTAGGAATCTGCATTCTCAACACTCCAGGTGTTCTCGTAAAGGTGGCTCACACTGCATAAAACAGCACCGTTCTACCTATGCCATCTCTCATTACCACTTGTGCATAGACCAGCCTTGCTATTCTGAGTTCACAGCAGCTAGCATTTGGTGTTGACTGCCTTATGTTTCATGTTTAAGTTTTATCATCAAGATTATAAATCACTGAAAGGTAGGGATTTTATTTTCTCCAGTTTACTATCCTCCATAGCAGAGAAGAGTGCCTTTCTTACACCAATGTAGGATATAAATTAGTTTTGGGATAGATTGATCATTGAATCTTAAACCCTCAAATGCACAAACCCAAATCTTCTAACTGAATTTAGTTTCAAACAAGCAGCAACAGGCTCTGCTCTTCAATATGGTCTCAGGACATCACTTCAGTTGCTCTAAAAATAGTTATTTAATATGCTACAGTTAAATTCTGATTTTCATGAGAAGGTTGTGAGTTAAATCATGAGTCCTGTTAAGCTGCAGATATCTTTCAGAGTAGTTTTATTAAGGTCCTAAGCAGTTATGCAGCATTCTCCAAATAATTTAGGTAAGTTTGGATACTGTGACCCACAAGTAACCACTTGAACATGGCCTAAGTTAACCATAGTTTTCCATAACCTAAATGCCATATTCCACGTTATCATGTCAAGCTAATGTGAAATAATAGATTCTTACATAATGGTAAAAAAAAAAAAAGAAAAAAAAGAAAAAAAAACATCTTACATTTGTCCAAAACCCATCTGCAAACACTAGTCACATGATTACCTTGGGTACAGCTCAGTGGTGCTTGCTTCGGAATTACTTACACTGAAATTGGAAGGATACAAGGAAGATTAGCAGGGCCCCTGCACAAAAGTGACAGTATAACTCAGTGGCAAAATCACCTAAAAAGCTTTAAAGAATACTGGTGCCCAGACCATATCCCAGACCAATCAAATAAAAATATCCAGAGTTGCGACTGAAGTATCAGTAGCTATTAAAGCTTCTCAGGTGACTACAGTGTGCAACAAGGTTGAGGACCACCAGGCCCACTTCTTGAGAATCGATCAAGCTTGGTAAGCATACATACCTAAATCCCAGCCCTGAAGACACATAAAAAGTAGAGATATTTTAAAAGCCCCCATGGTTATTCTGATTTACAGTGAGAAGTAAAAACCATCGATGTCCCCCATTTTATAGGTGAGAATTGGGGACAAAGAGATTGTTCCCAATCTCTCCTTAGTGGAAAAGCATGTCTTGGGATACTATTCTCAATGCTTATTAACACTCAAGTTGATGTAAATGACCTGTACTGTCCTCTCTTAACAGCAGCCTGGTTTTTGGAAAACCAGGGTAAACGAGTACACTGGAGTATTCAAATGGGGGGCAAGGATGGATTTAAGGAATTTAATAGACGAGTAAACCTGACAACATAGAAATACGACACAGTTTTATTAAAGTTTTGCTGAATAAATCTATTTAAAGCACTTAAAACTGTACCTGACATATAAAAAGGACTATTTAAGTATCTGTTATACAGAATAAAATGGGAAGGATGTCCTCACCTCTAATATGTACTCTTCTAGGGAAAGTGCCTGACAAGGCTGTCATACTACATAGGTAACTGGAACCATAATCAGGAGCATGAGTCCAATAGACCACCTCACAGGGGTCAGATTCAGTCCACTGACTCTTCTTATAAATAAAGTTTTACTGGAACACAGCTATACCTATTCACTTACATACAGCTTATGGATGCTTAAATTATTTTTTTCTTTTTAATTCAGTGTAGTTAATATAAAGTATTAGTTTCAGTATATTAGTAATATACAGTGATTTGACAATTCTATGCATTACTCAGGGCTCGTAATTATGAGTGTGCTCAATCCCCTTCATCTCTTTCACCCATCTGCCCACCCATCTCCCCTCTGGTAACCATCAGTTTGTTCTCTATAGTTCAAAGTGTGTTTTTGGTTTGCCTTTTTCTTTGTTCTTTTGTTTCTTAAATTCCACATATGAATGAAATCATATATTTATCTTTCTCTGACTTGTTACATTTAACATTATACCCTCTAAATCTATCCATGTTGTTCCAAATAGCAAGATTTCATTTTTTTATGGCTGAGAAATATTCCATCATAGGTATATACCACATCTTTATTGTTCATTAATAGACACTTGGGTTGCTTCCATAATTTGGCTATTGTGAATAATGCTGCTAAAAACATAGGGGTGCATGTATCCTTTTGAATTAATGTTTTTGTATTCTTTGGGTAAATACCCAGTAGAATTACTGGATAATATGGTAATTCTATTTTTAGAAAAAAACCGCATACTGTCTTCCACAGTGGTGGCACCAGTTGGCCTTCCCACCAACAGAGCACAAGGGTTCCATTTTCTCCACATTCTCATCAACACTTGTTGTTTCTTGTGTTCTTGACTTTAGCCATTCTGACAAGTGTGAGGTGATATTTCATTGTGGTTTCAATTTGCATTTCCCTGATGATGAGTGACATAATTATCTTTTTATGTCACCTGTTGGCCATCTGGCTGTCTTCTTTGGAGAACTGTCTGTTCATGTCTTCTGTCCATTTTTAAACTGGATTATTTGATTTTGGGGGTGTTGAGTTGTGTAAGTTCTTTATATACATTGGATATTAACCCTACATAGGATATGTTTTTTGCAAATATCATCTCCCATCCTAATTGTTTCCTTGGCTGTGAAGATTTTTGATTTAGTCCCACAAGCTTATTTTTGCTTTTGTTTCCCTTGCCTCAGGAGACACATCTATAAAAGTATTATGGTCAACCTCAGGGAAATTATTGCCAATGCTCTCTTCCAGGATTTTGATAGTTTCAGATCTCACATTTAGGTTCTTAATCCATTTTGAATTTTTGTGTTTAAGTAAGTATTTCAGTTTCATTCTTTTGCTGTCCAGTTTTCCCAACGCCATTTGAAAAGGCTGTTTTTTCCCATTGGATATTCTTGCCTCCTTTGTTGGAGATTAACTGACCATGTAATTGCAGGTTTATTTTTGGGCTCTCTATTCTGTTCCATTGATCTATAAGTCTATTTTTGTGCCAGTACCATATTGTTTTGATTACTAAAATTTTGTAATTTATCTTGAGATCTGGAATTGTGATACCTAAGTTTTGTTTTTATTTTTCAAGACTGCTTTGGCTATTTGGGGCCTTTCATGGTTCTGTACAAATTTTAGGACTTTTTGTTCTAGTTCTGTGAAAATACTATTGGTATTTTGATAGGGATTGCATTTAATCTGTAGTTTGGGTAGTATAAACATTTTATCAGTATTTATTCTTCCAGTCTGTAGGTAGTATCTTTCCATGTGCTTATGTTGTCTTTAATTTCTGCCATCGGTGTTTTATAGTTTTTAGAGTGTAGGTCTTTTACCTCTTTGGTTAAGTTTACTCCTTGGTATTTTATTATTTTTGATACAATTGTAAATGGGATGGCTTTAATTTCTCTTTCCTCTGTTTCATTATTAGTGTATAGAAATGCAACAGATTTCTATCTGTTTTTGTATTCTGTGACCTTACTGAATTCATTTATTAGTTCTAATAGTTTTTTTGTTTTTAGGGTTTTCTATACATAGTATGTCATTTGCAAATAATGCAAGTTTTACTTCTTTATCAATTTGGATGCCTTTTATTTCTTTTTCTTATATGATTGCTATGTCTAGGAATTTCAGTATTGTGTCGAATCAAAGTGGTGAGAATGGACATCCTTGTCTCATTTCCCTTTAGGGGAAAAGCTCTCAGTTTTTCATATTGATTAAAACATCAGCTGTGGGTTTTTCACATATAGCCTATAAAGATATGTTCCCTCTAAATCTACTTTGTTAAAGGCTTTTTATCATGAATGGATGTTGGACTTTGCCAAATGCCTTTTCTGCATCTATTAAAATCATCATATGGTTTTTATCCTTTCTTATGTTGATGCGATGTGTTTATGGCTGTTTTTATACAGAGGATCTATGACCTACAAAGCCTAAAGTGTTTATTCATTGGCTTTTTATAAAGTTTATGGATCCCAATCTAGATAATTCTCCTATACTATCAAGATAACAAGAACAAAAGTATTTGTACTGAGCCTCATTCTTCATGCCTTTCTTATAATTACGTACCTCCTTCTGAGTTTTGTGCTTTTAAGTCAGATATACCCTAACATAAGAACAAACTAAAATATGCTATCACAAGAACATGTTATAACAGCAGAAACCACAGACCCTGAATTTTTTTTATGAGACTAACAAGGAGACTGACATATTCAGTGGTTAGAATTCTATGAAGTTGCTAAAAACAATCTTTCTTTAAGGTTAAACTAACACGAAAAAATCCTTATGTTTCAACGTTAAATGAAAAAGTCCAATTCAACGTTGTATAAAGTATGATCACAACTATATGAAGCAAATTACACATTTTCACAGGAACTCTCTAAAGAAAAACACATCAGAATGTGTTGGCTTTGAGTGACAAAAACATGACTTTTTTGGTCTATTTTTTATGTGGTAAACTCTATAATAAGCAGACATTATTTTTATAATAAAAATAAACTTGATTTTTAAAATATGGAATATGAATTGTTTGTTTTTAAGTCTGAGATCAACAATTTCTAGCACTTATGTGTTAGACATGGCACGTGATATTTAAGTGTCTCACAAACAAAAATGGTGCTACTACTAACGTGTCATATATGTACAACTCTGATGTTTACAAAGTTTTTCCAGAAACATTATCTTACTTGGTTCTAACTACTTCAAAAAAAAAATTGGCTGCAATTGACAAAAACAGGATACCAATTCAGATCTTGTAGTTAGTGTAGAACACTCTCAAAACTTTATCTCACTTATCCAATTTCATGCTAACTTGTTTCTCTCTCAATATTGTATAAGATCTGAAGTTAGTGAGGATTTTCCTTCTTTTACTTGAAGTCCTGGGGATTCACAGTAAGATATAGAGGTCACTTAGAATCTCTTAATCCTGTTTGTTCACATTTCTGTAATAATGCAAGTTGCATTGAAACCCCGAAATATGTGTGCAATGGCCTCCCAGCCACGGTGCAATCCTGTAACCCTTTAAAGCCCCAGTGTCAATAAAAATCACACTTAAGGCAAGCTGGACACACAGAACTCTCTCTCTAGGGCCTGACCATCTTGAAGGGCTTCCTACCATTCAGTGGTGCTTAATGGGCCAATTATGCTTCAGAGAAACTTACAAGGATAAGCACTTGGTAGGCAATCTTGTATCTTGTAAACTAGAACGAGCCCTTGAGGAAAAAAAAGGGTTTGGGGGCACCAGGATGGCTCAGTCAGTTAAGCATCCAATTTGGGCTCAGATCATGATCTCGGCTGAGATCATCATCTCCTGCTTCAAGGGTTCAAGCCCCGTGTCGGGCTCTGTGCTGACAAGTCAGAGGCTGGAGCCTCTTCAGATTCTGTGTCTCCCTCTTTCTCTGTTCCTCCCCCACTCATTCGTGTTCTCTCTCTTACTCTGTCTCAAAAATAAACAGTAAAAAAACAAAATTTAAGTGAAAAAAATTTTTTTAAGGTTTTTAAGTTATAAATTTTGGGGCACCTGGGTGGCTCAGTTGGTTAAGCATCCGACTCTTCCCTGATTTCAGCTCAGGTCATGATCTCACAGTCCATGGGATCAAGCCCACATCAGGCTAGGTGATGACCGCATGGAGCCTACTTAGGATCCTCTCCACCCCCCTGTCCCTCCCCACTCGTGTGCATATGCTCATGCTCTCTCTCACATCTGTCTGCAATATCCCCAGCACCAATTCACTGTTGTCCTTGCTGCTACAGTTAATTGTCCCATCGACCATTCTCAAAGGCCTTGGTCTCAGCTACTGCCAATTAGTAGACACTAAGATATTAGTTGAAAAGGGTTTCCTGTTACTGAAGAACATAAAAAGAAATTTCTAGATAATAATTTCTACCTGTTATTTTAACCTCAAAATTCATCCTTCTAATTAGGTTTACCTCATCTCTTTCCTTGCTGTCTCCCTTATTCCATTTTCATAACCAGAACTAAATTATACCTTCTCAGGCATTTTGTTCCTCAATTAAATCCACTCCTGTGATTCTTCCCTTTCTTTCTAGAGGCATCTTTCTCCTCCTTCAACTAAAAAAAAAACAAACTCATAGTATCAAGATATTCAAGGCTTCCACAAGCTGGACTCAAATCTGTTTAGCAAAACTCCCCTGCTCTCCAAACCCCCACCCCCAACTTGATTTCCATCTCTACAAAGAGCCATTTGCCATTCATTGAATATACCTAATTCTGCCACTTGATTATGTCTTCCAAAGGAATTTTCTTCCCTCAAACCTCCCCACCCTTCTCTAAGAAGTCTTCCAATCTCTCCCAGGCAGTGTGAGCTGATTCTTCCCCTATATTATCATTTAACTCTTCACCTAAGTCTATTATGTAATTCACTACATTCTACTGTAGTTGGAAATTTATGTTTCTATGGGCCCCATTTGATGTGAGCTACTTAATGCCAAGGTCTCTATCTTATTCATGTTGTGTTCCATTCCCATCCACATTATCTCTATGCCCCTAGTAAAGATTTGGGCACATACAATAGCAAAAATAATTATTGAATTAGTATGGAAAGAGTAAGAATTCATGAATGATTAATGACAGCATTTGATTTATCATAAAAGGCAATGTAGCAGGGAATTCTTGGTTAGGCCACTGAACCTTTTGGGAAATTGCATCAACCAGTTGCCTTACTATGTAATCATAACAGCTACAAGAGAAGTCAATAGCACAATATTCTCTCTCCTTCTTAAATTAAAATCAAACAAGCTTGTACTTTGAATAAGCAACTATAAAATTTAAGTTAAGTGCTATAATTAAACAAACATTACAACCAAATTAATTTAGACTATGCAGAATACTTATTGGGATGTAGTTAATCAGCCATTAATACTGCTAGTACGTCCTATAAAGGAAAATAGGCTCAGAAGTCTAACAAAATTACCATTTATAGTATTTCAGTATTTATCCCCACCCAATCTATGAGAGGCAGTTATAAATGTAGTAAATTTTATATGAAATTAAATAGGTAAAAAACCATTTTCCAAGCAAGAAAGAGTTGCATTATGGTTAAGGTTATGATTTGACTAAGATAGAAAACTATGTGACCATTTCTGACATTCCACAGCAACTGTAATTAAATCCTATTTATTTAGAGCTATCCTTAGAAATTATGAACATAAATAAATGTATCTATGTTTAATATATATATTATTCCTGGCCTTGTAAAATTCAAGTCCCTACATATAGTGGAGGGGCAAGACATGTGTTCTCTGACAATTCCAAAAACTAATCAGTAATGAAAACAAGTTTTCAGACTTAAAAGTCTAATACCCAGGTCTGCTTTAAAAATTTTAATATTCCTTTGTATTCCAACAGATTTTTTTTTCCAATTTAGTCTAAGAAACAACAGACGCATGCATCATTAGGCTGGACAAGAAGATGATAAACAACATTGTTATGGTTCTGTGGTTGCTAGGTTGCTAAAGGCTCTAAAGTGGTGACTCTCATTATTTGACATAGACAAGTTGCTAAATGAGTGTCAAAGCAATTGTTGATGCCTGAAGTGGTTGGAGCGACCTAAAGCATATTCCCCATTCCAAGAACACAGTCTGTTTCTCTCCCAGGGTACAGTCTGTCTCACTTGCAGATTCTCCTGACTCAAGCACATCAAGACTTTCTTCTTTCAGTACCATTTTCATCATACCATTTTTCTGCCAAGCAAAGGCACAAAATGGTTCCCAACTGTGTAAACATAAATTTCAAACTCCAAAATATGCCTTTCAAGCAATAATTCAGTCTATTCATAATCATCTTTCCAGTATTATTGTCACAAACAACACAATAACCTGGACAAACTTATCCCTGATCATAGCATGCATATTCACACTCCCACCTTTTGTCTGCTTCATAGTTGCTATTTCTCTTTATCTTACCATTCATTTTTCCCCTCAAGTATTTTCCATGAGTTTTTATTTTTTGGACTCTTCCTGCCTTTTATGATTATCTCATCCTAAATGGATAGCATGCATTCTCCAAAAGGCTTATTATATAGATGTTCATGTTTTTTATATTTTGACTCCTAAACTAGATTGTAAGTATTTTAGTTTTTTTAAGTTTATTTTGAGATAGAGGGGAGGCGGGAGGGGCAGAGAGAGAGAGAATCTCAAGCAGGCTCCGCACCACCAGCACAGAGCCCAATGTGGGGCTCAAACTCACAAACTGAGATCATGACCTGAGCTGAAATCAAGAGTGGGATGCTTAACTGACTGAGCCACCCAGGCACCCCTAAAGTATAATTTTAAGAAACTTTGTTGTACTCACCTTTTAGAAAATCTATGTATGCATTCTATCAGTGCATATTACATGGTAGGTCCTTGGTGTTTCCTTATTTTAGCATCTAAGTTGGGTTAAACACAAAGGACATCTTCCTTCAAAAGATATCTTCTCACCTACCCTGTCATGCCAGACATTCCAGCCTGGCACTTAAATCTGCCAACAGTAGAATGTTCACTTTTTAAGAAGTTCTTTCTTATTTATACTAAGACAAATTCTGCTTGCTTTCCAGCACCTTTCAACTGAGGGTCTTAGCTATGTTTTCTGAAGTGACATAAACTAAGTCCAACTCATTTTAACTGATAGTATGACATTCACTTGAAGGCAATTACCATGTATATGAAATTTTTTTCTCCCTAGTAAAGTATTTCAAATTCTGTTATTCATGTTAACATAGCTTCTCAATACCCTAGTCACTTATCTTAGCTATTTATCAACTTTTCTCCTCACTGTGGTCATGTAATCAAAGCACAGTACTCTAGATGTCATCCCATCAACACAGATTTCAGTGGAACAGTTAATTTGCTTCACCTTCATACTATACTGCTAGTAACAAAGTCTAAATTTATGTTATTTAATATCACATAATAATCTTGGCTCAAACTAAAGAAGTATCTACAGATATTTTCCACAGAAATTACTTTTCACTTCTGTGTTTGCATCTTGAACTTGCATGGAGATTTGTTGCTACTCGTCTCCTAATCTTTTTCTCGACAACTTTCATACAGGGAGAAGATGTTGGGTTGTAATAATTATTCCACTTTTGACAAATGTTGTTGAAATGTGGATATGAAAGTAGGGATTTTCTTCTAATGAATTTTAACTTGTCCTTATATTTAAAAGGCTACCACTTAGGGGCACGTGGGTGGTGGCTCAGTTCGTTAAATGTCTAACTTCTACTCAGGTCATGATCTCACAGTTCATGAATTTTAGCTCCGTGTCAGGCTCTGTACTGAGCCTGCTGCAGATTCTGTGTCTCTATCTCTCTCTGCCCTTTTCCCGCTCGTGCTCTGTCAAAAAATAAGCAAACATTTAAAAAAAATTTTAAATAAAAGACTACCACTTATAAAGGAAACAAAATTTATCTCTGCATCTCCAGATGAAAAAATAAGTAATGAGTTGTATTTAAATAAAAAAAAATTTACTCTAAATGACGTGTAACAATTAAAACCACCCAGTAAAATGTGTTATGCACTCCTCCCCCACCACTAGAAACTATCTCATCACTGACTGTGTTCTAACAGAAGTTGATAGGTACTTCATTACTAAAATTTTCAAACTGGAGTGTAACATCTGTCTAGTGGAGAGAGGCATAAGGGGAACACCCATGTAGAATTCCCATAGCTCAGAAGCATGGACTGAAAGAAGTCTTGAGAGTAACTTGAAAGGATGTTCTCTATCAGCCCAAAGGTTACTGTGTAAACAGTGCTTGATAAGCATTACAAATGCCCCTCAGTAATCCCTTGGCTTTGCTGGACTTTGGTTTTCGTGGCTCTAATTTAAGAAAGACCCACCTGTATAGTTACGATCCCCCCTTTTGAATAGAAGACTCTAGAGTCTGTCCTTTCTATAGTCTTTCCTTTCCTAAGTACATTCAAGCCATCTGTTAAAGAATTTGTTGTGAATGTTGATGGATGTTGGTGTTGAATAAATTAGTCTAAGATTTCCAACAACCTTGTTTTCTTCCAATGGGAAACTGGAGATTTTGTCTTTTTATTGTATTGATGATTAAACAATTAAGTAATTTGATCATCAGCTTCTATGACAAAGTTGATTCTTGAAGAAACGAATGCCTGGCAAAACCATGAACATCTGCCTCAGCACATTCTCCATTAGCCATTCTGACATTATCTTTCTGGACCAAACTGGCTTTAGGTATTCAAGCTGAGCCTGAACAGAAGCATCTTAGGGTGCGCGTGCATGTGCGTGTGTGTGTGTGTGTCAATCACAACATCTAATCATCAGAAACCATCATCTCACACCCCCCACTCTCCTCTCAGTTCAGATTTTCCATTTGTCAAGTGACTGACTAAGTGTTAACAACTAGCAGATGGACTATAAGGGCAGATGGGGATCTCAGGAAAGCAGCTAAACAGTGATTAAAATCACCAAGGATGGCACTCATTATCCCCCCCTTCCAAAGGATACTATATTTTTCTTACTGGTAAATCTGACTAAAATAGCCAAACAGACAACAGAAGTGAGGCATCCCAGGTTTTCTTTTTTTAAGATGACAAGGTACTTCGGAAATATTTCAGATAGAATTTATACGCTTACATATTGCTATCATGGCCCTCCCTAAGACTTTAGGATGCCCCTTAAGGTATTTCTCATTGTTATAAAATTTTAGATTTGTCAACTCACTTCTACATATATTTGGTGTCTACACCATTATCTTCTCCATTCAATCCTTTGGTGTATATGTATGGATCAGGCCCTGTGCTGGGCGCTAGCAGTAAGTACCTCCCTAAACACAGGCATTCTTGGAGCAGTAACACCCACATCTGCGTCAACACACCATTCAGAACTTTTATTGTGGGATATTGTACACTTAAAAGAACACGGCTCTTTCCTATGTTATTGGGTCACCTCCGTATTAAATGCTTTCAGAATCAGATTAATAGCTCCAAAAGAAAACCTGCCTCATTATTTTGTAGTTTTGCTCAGCTTGATTATCAAACTTGTTTATGAAAGACATCTGGTGACAGGACTTACATTTCTATTATTAAGGATGTTTTAAAGAATACACGATGAGAGAAAAAGAATATATAAAAAAGTCACTTTGGAAAAACTTTAAGCACCTGTGGTAGAACAATAATGGCCTCCCCCTAAGATGTCCATCCTATAGTCTTTAGAACATGTGAATATGTCACCTCACATGAAAAAAGGGGAGTTTGCAGATGCGATTAAGGATCGTGAGATGAGCTGATTATCTTGGTGGGCCTAGTATAATCATGAGGGACATTAGAATAAGGAGGCAGAATCAGAAAAGTAGATGTGATGATAGAAGCAGAAGTTAAATTTGAAAATGTTATACTGCTAGCCTTGGAGATGGAGGAAGAGGCCACTCCCAAAGAGTTCAGGTGGTCTCTAGATGCTCTAAGATGAAAGGAATCTCCTCTTCCAAAGGAACACAACCCTGCTAGCATATTTTAGGACTTCTGACCTCTGAAAATATAAGGTAATATATCTGTGTTGTTATATGCCACTAAATTTGTGGCAATTTATTATAGCAGCAATAGGAAATTAGAATAGCACCGAAGATACATACATGATAATATCAGCATTAGAAATACATTTAATCAGCTATGAAACTGGAATAATAGTCATATTATGACCTACACACCAGTTTAGATTGAAGAGTAAAGATTGTTGGTATGCTGTATTGATCCCTGAAGCCACATCCTGACTGAATGGGAGAGGGTATACTTCTTGATTAGCAATGTCTGCAATAAAAGTAGGGCTAGGAAAGGTAGGGCATGTATCTACCACACATTTGACATCTCTGGCTATTCAGAAGTGGCAACTTTGATCATTCTCTCACAGGATCATGGGATATTAAGGCTAGAAGTTAGAGCTTCTTATATAACCAAAGAGGGATTTAAATTCTAGTTCAGTAGAAAAAGTTACCAAAATCACTTAAAAAATCACTGGTGAAATTAGATCTAAAATGAAGCATCTTTTACTTTAATCTGAAATTCTTTCTACTACATTTTAATCAGTTTTGGTATCTCGATGGTTCAGGTAGAAATAATACTGATGACAATAGCTGTGTTCCCTCCTCTCCTGGACACCTCTCCCTCCTAACTCAAGGCCTCTATGTGTCCATGCTACCCTATTTAGGCTCTGTCCACATTCACCCTTGATGCATAATCCCTAACCTGTAAGTATCATATTTCTCTACTTCCAACCCAATAACCACCTTACATACTATCCTCATCGTCTCAGCTGTCTCAAAATAGAGACCTAATTTATATATACAACTGTGTTTCTAAAAATATTTTGATAAACATTAGCAATTTTCAAATACATGAAAAAAGAAGGTTTAAATGAAACATGCATCTTTAATTTCATGCAATATGAGGTCAGCAGAAGTAATAACAACTGGTAACAAACGATAAATATTTGTTAGAAGCCTAACAGGTCATCTGCTAGGCAGTGATAATTCCACTTTGAACAAGAAAGACAATTCATATCCTTGAAGAACTTAGGTTTTCAAAAGACCCTCATATCTCAGCAGTTGATTTGTATATAGATTATTTCTGATCTCTCTGTCAGTTTCTTATGCTGGGGAATAGAGAGGCTCAGACACAGCTTGTGGAAACACAGCAGCTCTTCAAGCAGTCAGTGTGAGCCCAATATCCCTTTCTGAATGCGTCAATCCTTTCAGAGAGGACAGAACCACTGATTTCTTGGAGGAATATAATTATTTCACAGGAAAGTAGAATGGTATATCATTAGGCATTTGTAACCTGAAAAACAAATGCCTGAGTGTGAATGTGAGGTTTCTTTCCCTTTCCATTTGAAAACAAATTATTTCAACCTGAGCCTCAGTTCTCTCATATATAAACTGAGATGAATTTTATTTGTTTTCTCATGAGGTAAGGATTAAGTGAAATAATTCATGTAAAGAATATCAAGTAGTACAGTCACTAGTACTCAATAGATGCAGATAATTAGGAGCAATTAGTATTATTAATATTGTCATTATTATTAAAACCATTCTCTTCCCCTACTTCATGACTGTGATAGGATACCTCTGAAATAAAGCCCAGAGGAATATTAAAATATGTTATCTTCATCTTGGCAAACATGGCAGCCACTTTTTGATTGCAGTTCCCCTTAACTTTTTTCCTTGTTGGAAATGCCTCAATCTACTAATATACTAGCAGGTAGTTTCCAAGCCTGGCAGCCAAGCAAGGACATGTAGATCAGTAAGATGTAAGAGGAAGGGACGGAAAACTTATTTAAAGAAACAGATGCTGAAAATCTCCCTAATCTAGGTAAAGAAATGGACATCCAGGCTCAAGAAACACAGAGAGTTACAAATAAGATGAACCCAAAAAGGTCCACACCATGACACATAATTAAAATGTCAAAGGTTAAGATAGAGAATTTTAAAAGCAGAGAGAAGCAAAAACTTGCATGCAAGGGTAACCATAGAAGGTTACCAGCTGATTTTTTAGCAGAAACTTTACATGGTATATTCAAAGTGCTGAAAGGGGAAAAGAAAAACGAAAAAAAATAAATAAATACATACACACATACATACATACTCACCCACATCACTGAGAATATGCTACCTGGAAAGGTTATCACTTAGAATTGAAGGAGAGAAAAAGTTTCCACAACACAACAGTTACACGAGTTTATCAGCACTAAAACAGACTGATAAGAAATGTTAAAAGGACTACTTTAAGTGGAAAACAAGAGGCCATAGTTAAACATAGGAAAATTCCAACTAAAACAAGGAAAATATGATGGCATATACATAAAATGTGGAGAGAATATTAAAACCAAAAGTTTATTTTAGAAGGTGTTCGAGCTTCAATGACCACCAACTTAATATAGACTGCTATATACTTAGGATGTTATGTGTGAACCTCATGGTAATCAAACCCCAAACTTGTCATAGATGTACCAAAAAATGAAGATAATCAAAGCCAAACATTAGAGAAACTCATCAAGCACAAAGAGAGGAAGGAGGAACTAGAACTATAAAAATAACCAGAAAACATTTAACAAAATGACAAGTAAATACCTATTAATAATTACTTGGAAGGTAAATAGACTAAATGTTTCTATCAAAAGACATAAGGTAGAATAGATTAAAAAAAAACATGCCCATCTATATACTGCCTACAAGAGACCTACCTCACCTAAAGACATTTATAGACTAAAAGTGAAAGGATGGAAAAACATTTACAATGCAAATCAAAGTGAAGGAAAAAAGCCAAGGTAGCAATACATATATCAGACAAAATAGACTTTAAAATGAAGACTGTAATAAGAGACACAGACACTACATAATGATAAAAGGATCAATCTAACAAAAGGATATAAATACTCTAAATATCTATTCACCCAACACTGAAGTACCTAAATACACAAAGCAAATATTAACAAACATAAAGTGAGAAACTAATGGTAATGCAATAATAGTAAAGGTAATACAATACAAATGCATAATTTTCATTAATGGATAAATCATCCAGGCAGAAATCAGTAAGGAAACAGTGTCTTTGAATGAACCATTAAATAGATGGACATAACACATATACAGAACATTCTATTCCAAAACAACAGAGTATACGTTCCTTTCAAGTTCACATGGGACATTCTCCAGAATAGGTCACTTGTTAGACCACAAAAGAAGTCTTAATAAATTTAAGACTGAAATCATAACATGCTCTTTTCTGACCATGATGGTATGAAACTAGAAATCAATCCCAGGAAAAAAACATCTGGAAAGAACACAAATATCTGGGAGGTTGAAGAACATGCTACTAAATAACAAATGGGTCAATAAAGAAATCAAAGATCAAAACAAAACAATAAACAAAAACATGGAGACAATGAAAATGAAAACACAATGGTCTGAAGTGATTGGGACAGAACAAAAGTAGTTCTAAAACGAAATTTATAGTGATACAGGCCTACCTCAAAAAATAAGAAAAAGCTCAAAACCTCGAACCTTATACCTAAACAAACTAAATAAAAACAAAACCCAAGGTGAGTAGAAAGAAAAAAATAATAAATATCAAAGCAGAAATAAAGGACAGAGAGTATAAGAACAATAGAAAAAAATCAGTAAAACCAAGAGCTGGTCTCTGAAAAGACAAAATTAAGAAACTCTTAGCCAGACTCATCAAGAATTAAAGAAAAAGAATCCAAAAAGTAAAATCATACATGAAAAAGAAGTAACAACTGACATCACAGAAATACAAAGGATTGTAGGAGAATACTATGAAAAATTATATACCAACAAATTGGACAACCAAGAAGACATGGATCAATTCCTAGAAATATGCAATCTTCCAAAACTGAATCAGGAAAAAGTAGGCTATCTGAACATAGTAATTACTAGTAACAAAACTGAATCACTAATAAAAACACTAGGGAAGTGTTTCTGGTACTATCAGTACCAGATGGATTCACAGGTTCCATCAAACATTTAAATAAGAGTTACTACCTAGTCTCCTCAAACTATTCCAAAAAAAGCAAAAAATGAAGGAAACTTCCAAACACTTCCTACAAGGCCAACAGCATCCTGATACCAAAACCAGACAAAGATACCATGAAGACAAAACAAAACTACACACCAATACCCTTGATGAATATAGATGCAAAAATTCTCAACAAAATATTGGCAAATCACATTCAACAAGACATTAAAAGTATCATTCACCACAAACTATTAAGATTTATTCCAGGGATGCAAGGATGGTTTGATATTCACAAATCAATCAACATGGTACACCATGTCAACAAAATGAAGGATAAAAATCATATGATCATCTCAATAGATACAGAAAAAGCATTTGACAAAATTCAACATATGTTCATGATTAAAAATTTCAACAAAGTAGGTTTAGATACACAACAAATATAATAGAGTCCATATATAGAAAAACTCACAGCCAATATCATATTCAATGGTGAAAAACTGAGAGCTTTCCCTATAAGGTCAGCAACAACACAAGAATGCCCAGTCTTACCACTTTTGTTCAACATAGTACCAGCAATCTTAGCCACAGAAATTGAACAAAAACAATAAACAAGCAGCACCCATATTAGTAAGAAACAAGTTAAACAGTTACTATTTGCAGATAACTATTACAACAAATAAATGAATTCAGTAAAGTTGCAAGATAAAAAATTAATACCCAGAAATCAGCATTTCTATACACCAATAACAGAGTAGCAAAAAGAGAAGATAACAATTCCATTCACAATTGCACAAAAAATAAAATGCGTAGGAATAAATTCAACCAGGGAGATAAAAGACCTGTACTCTGAAAACTATAAAACATTGATGAAAGAAATTAAAGATGACACTAAACAAATGGAAAAATACCCCTTGGTCATGAATTGGAAGTATAACTGTTAAAATGTCCATACTACCCAAAGCAATCTATAGAGTCAAGGCAATCCCTATGAAAATAGCAACAGTATTTTTCACAGAACTAAAACAAATAATATTGAAATTTGTATGCAACCATAAAAGACCTGAAATAGACAAATCAAATTTGAGAAAGAAGAGCAAAACTGGAGGTATTGCCATTCCAGCTTTCAAGATATACTACAAAGATACAGTAATAAAAACAGTATGGTACTGGCACTAAATAGACACATGTGTCAATAGAATATAGAGCAGCCAGAAATAAATCCACACTTATACCCACACTATGACAAAGGAGGCAGAATATACAGTGGTAAAAAGTCTAATAAATGGTGCTGAGAAAACTGGACAATTACATGTATAAAATAAATGGGGGATGTGAAACCATAAAAATCCCAGAAAAGAACACAGGCAGTAATTTCCCTGACATTGACCATACCAACTTTTTTTTAGACATTTCATCTAAGGCAAGGAAACAGCAAAAATAAACTATTCGGACTACATCAGAAAAAACCTTTTGCACAGTGAAGAAAACCATCAGCAAAACAAAAAGGCAACCTACTGAATGGGAAAAGTTATTTGCAAATAATAAATCTGATAAGGGGCTAATACCCAAAATATATAACCTTTACAACTCAATAACAACAAAATCCAATTAAAAATTGGTAAGGACCTGAAGAGATATTTTTCCCAAGACAAGAGATGCAGATAGCCAACAGGCATATATAAAGTTGCTCAACATCATGCATCATGAGGGAAATGCAAATCAAAACCACATGGAGATATCACCTTACACCTATCAGGACAGCTAAAATCAAAAGACAAGAAACAACAAGTGTTGGCAAGGATGTGGAGAAAAAGGATCCTTTGTGCCCTGATGGTAGGAACATAAATTGCTACAGCCATTGTTGACAACAGTATGAAAGTTCCTCAAAAAGTTAAGAACACAATTATCATATGATCTAATAAACCATTACTGGGAATTTCATTTACCCACAGAAAATGAAAACACTCATTTGATAAGATATATGCACCCCTATGTTTATTGCAGCACTATCTGCAAATAGCCAAGACATGGAAGCAACCCAAGTGTCTATCAATAGTTGGATAAAGAAGATATAATACACACACATACCCAGAATATTACACAGCCATAAAAAAGGATGAGACTGTGCCATTTGTGACAACATGAATGGACCTAGAAGGTATTATGCTAATGAAATAAGTCAGACTGAGAAAGACAAAACTGTAGGTCATTACTTATTTGTGGAATCAAAAAAAGAAAAAAAAACAATAACAAAAAGCAGAACCAGACTTACAAATACAGAGAACAAACTGGTGGTTGCTAGAGAAAAGGGGTGGAGGATGGGTAACATAGGTGAAGAGCAGTGGAATATACAGGCTTCCAGTTATGGAATAAGTCATGGAAATAAAGGACACAGTATAGGAAATACAATCAATGATATTCTAATAGCACTGTCTTGTGTCAGATGGTAGCTTCATTCATGAGCATAGTATAACATATAGAGATGTTCATTCACTGTTTTACACTTGAAACTAATTTAATATGCATGATCTAGACTCAGGAAAAATAATAAAGATACAAGAAGACCTCTGTTGAAGATCTCTTAGAAACATATTCCTCCCTGGTAAATATAAAGTAAAATTAATGGAGAGCCTTCTTTAATTTCCCTTCCCACCTGGATTGAAAATTATTGTAGGAGGAAGTGATGCTTGAACCCACCATCCTCTAACCATGAACCATGAAGGGAAAGGCAGTAGAACTTCTGAAGAAAGAAAGGAGAGATCTGATGAGGTTCAGCTGCTCAATAGCCAGTCAGAGAACCACTACTTTGGAGCTCTTTGTTGAGACCTTGTCAGTCAAATCTATTCTTTCAATTCCTTAGATACTGTTTCTGAAAAGCTTCACTCCAAATCATTACCATTGAACTACATTAATGAAGAAAAAACTTAATCACCTGGGTCATAATGCCCTGTTTCCTCTGCTCATGAAAAGCCTAAACACTTATTTTCTTGTTACTATTAACCAACACAGTCTCTTGTGGTTGGAGCCCCCACAATTACAGATTTTTTTGAGTAGGCTTTAAACTTGTGTGATAGCTCTAATGGATTTGTAGGGAATGCCTCAAATCATCTTGGTGAGACAGACTCCAAGGCTGTCTATAGTCTGAGTGACAGAGAGAACTAGTTAGGCTAGGAGAAGGAAATGGTTAGAAATGGATTTGCCTTTCCTGACCTGGGATAAAACTGCTAACTCCTGAAAGCATTGTCTCATAGTCCGGAGAATCCCCACCTATGAAGTGTGGCCAGTGGTACAAATGACTAAGAAATCAACATGACAACTCACCTGACTACAGGTATTGGTCTTTTTGGCTTATTTTGGTAATGTTCTATTTAAAAGATGTCATTCTAGTATTGTGCTGTTTGTGCTGCCTCCAAATCTCAAATCTCAAGATTTATCATGTTTTAGACCTAAAATAACTCTGAATAAGAACATGGAAAAAGACCTAAACTGAGATGCACGCATTCACCCTATTTCTAGTAGTGAAGGAGCCTAAGTTATATCTATACTAAACCAAAGGACAAAAGCAGTTTCGGAATAAAATGTATGGTTCATAGGGTACATATTAATATGTCAATCTGTTTTGTGCTATTTGTGTTCTGTCTCCCATATATTTATAACTTACTCATGCTCCAAGATCTAGAGAATATCCTGTCTTGCAAAAACACTTCCACATCTATCAGCTTTCAACTTCTGTGCTATTGATGAATATTTCAGCCTATAACATTTCTTGTTTTCTATGGAAATATTCAAAAGATTTAATTTCTTTAACATGAATGTTCCTAGTTTTATTTCTTATGTCAAACTGTGTTGAAATGTTAAATTATGTTAAGTTGTGTTAAATTGTCCTTTATTTTTTCATTTTATTAAAATGTTTAAAAGGTATTGACTTAAATTCATATGAACCTTTTATTACATTTGCAACAAACACTGTTTTTATACGCATTTTCTATTTGTGTCTTACCTTTTTTTCTTCATCACTGTCAACCAGGCTTTATCAAATTTATTGGTCTTTTCAAAGAAACATATTAGGCCCTACTGACCCTATTTCATGTTTGTCCTCTTTCAATGATTTACATTATCTTAATTATTTGTTTACCTCTACTTTCTTTGCCTTTATTTTGCTTAACTCAACCTTTAGTCACTCTCAGGAGAACGGTTGCTCCAAATATGAGGTTCTGAATTTTGGCTTGATAATTCTTTACTGTCTAGCTGGCTTTTCAATACTTCAAGCAGATATTTTCAAAGCATTAGCTTGTCTAACTGTCCTCTGAGACAGTTGTTTAATCACTACTGCCCAAAGTGGAAGTCATTATTTTTTATTTTTTGGATAATATATTTTCTTTTTATTCTGAAAACTTTCCCAGAAGCTCTTGGATAGAATTAAATTATCCAGTTGAAACTTTATTAATTAAAAATATAAAACCTTCTAGAGGCATTGTAGAGTAGGGGCAAGGGACAAGTGCCTTAGACAGGCTGTTAACTCCTTTATTGGCTTGCATCTGTTCCTAAGCTCATTCACCATTATAGCTCAAGAGTGTATCTAAAATGCATCAATTAATAAGTGCTAAGTATGATGGTGGATAAATACAAGGGGTGGATTAATATTTCTAAGTGTTCCCCATGCCTTCCATATCCCTCCATTAGTGTTTCTGGAAGTCCTCTTTTATACACCAAACTCTTAGACATGAAGCACCTACTATAAACTATAAATGGAAGCTAGAAATATCTGCGTCTTAAAAAGCTGCTGGCTGGGGGTGCCTGGGTGGCTTGGTCGGTTGAGCGTCCGACTTCGGCTCAGGTCATGATCTCACGGTCCGTGAGTTCGAGCCCCGCGTCGGGCTCTGTGCTGACAGCTCAGAGCCTGGAGCCCGTTTCGGATTCTGTGTCTCCCTCTCTCTCTGCCCCTCCCCTGTTCATGCTCTGTCTCTGTCTCAAAAATAAACGTTAAAAATTTTTAAAGAAAAAAAAGCTGCTGGCTGGGGCATCGAGGTGGCTCAGTTGGTTAAGCATCTGACTTGGGCTCAGGTCATGATCTCATGGTTCATGAGTCTGAGCCCCACATCAGGCTCTCTGCTGTCAGCACAGAGTCTGCTTCGGACCCTCTGTACCCTGTCTCCCTCTCTCTGCCCCTCCCCGTCTCTCAAAAATAAATATTTTTTAAAAAGCTGCTGGCTTTCATGTAAGAGTAAAAGCTTCAGATGCCTATTTGCTAGATAAAAAAGACACCAAGACTGAAGTGAGGATAGAGGAGCATGACTATGTAGATAGCAAAGGACAGGTACTAAGCCATCTCTTGGTCAGTTGTGCTGCTATGACAACCTACCATAGACTGGATGGATTAAACAACAGGCATAGGTTTCTCACAGTTCTGAAGGCTGGGGATTCCAAGACCAAGGTGCCAGTCAATTCTATTTGTGGTGAGGACTTTTTTCCTAGATGTAAATGGTCATCTTCCTTCTGTGTCCTCACATGGTAGAGAGGTACAGAGAGCACTTTTTGGTGCCTATTTTTATAAGGGAACTAAATCCCATGGCAATTCCACCTTCATGACCTCATCTAAACCTAATTACTTCCCAAAGAACCCACCCCCACCAAACACTATCACACTGGGGCTTAAGGCTTCAACATATGAATTCTGAGGGGACACAAACATTTCGTCCATAACAGAAACTGAGATATGCTGGACCAAGAGCTACCAGAGCTAGGGAGATTCATGCAAGCTTGGTCAGTATGAGTAATTTTTCCCATTAGCACGTGGTGATACTGCCTGGTTACCACGGGCTAGCCTGTTGTTTGCACCACTTGTAATATTCTGAGCTGCACTGCATGATTCTGCCCCACCCTGGGGCAATACATGTGCTGTGAACACCTCCCATTCTTCAATATAGGCATTTTTAAGACCCAACCTCTCCCCCACAAAAGAGAATAGAATTCTTGCACCCTTTGCACTACAGGCATTAAGGTAACACCTCACCCCTGACCAAATTGTGCTGCCAAAACTAATTTGTAGAAATTTGTAGTGGTAGCAGGTAAACATACCACTGCCACTTTACATACATAAAATGCCTACTTGAGCATTTTTACATACATATTCATGTATTCATAATTCATTGTTTTTTCTCTTGTAGACTTCATGGTGTAGTTCAGGAGGGTGCATGCACACACACACACAGTGGCAGAGAAAGGTCACTGGGTAAACCATCCACCAATAGCCCAGACATTCAAAGGGGTGGGCCAGAGTTTTAAAGAATTCTTTTTGCATCACATGATATTCTCTAGGTCTTGGAGCATGTGTAAGTTACAAACAGATAAGGGATATGAGATTAACAGCTCAAAATAAGATTGCCATCTTGACATGTACCATATGAATGGTGACCTTTTCTTCAGAAATAGCTCAAGTCTTTTGGTTTAGTATAGATAGGGTTTTGGCTGCTTCACTATCAGAAATAGGGTCAACTTGTGCATCTTAGTTTAGATTTTTCTTTAGCAGCAAGTAACTTTATCAACAAATTCTCCCTAACATTTAAGGAATGAAGAATGCCAATAATATATAAAATTTTCAAGAAAGGAGAAAAAGAATGTTTTAGCATCATTTAAGACAATCAGCATAACCTTCACAAAATAAATTTGATAAGTAAACCATGAAAAAGAATACCAGCCCATCTTATGCAGGAATATAAATGCGAAACTCCTACTAAACTAAATATTAGCAAAATGAATTCTGTAATATATAATAACCAAAATAAACAAGATGGGTTTATTCCAGGAATGTGAGGTTAAGAATTTAAAAATTTATCAGTGTAAGTCACATTAATAAAGGAGAAACATTATACCATCATATCATTAGATGCAGAAAAATGTTTTATTTAATTAAACATCCATTTGTGATTTTAAAAACAAATTAATGGATAGAAGACAACTTCCTTAGTTTGATAAAGGGTATTTGTAATAAATCTAGAGCAAATATCATAGTGAATAAAATAGTGAAAACCTTCTCTCTGAGATGGGAACCATGCAAGGATGACTACTATTCACTTCTTCCAGTCCATATTGCAAAGAAGTTCTAGCCAGCACACTAAGAAATAAATTCTACAAGGATTGGAAAACAAAATGAGTGCTAGTGGTGCTTTGTCTATGCCTCCTCACTTTTACCACTTTGATACATACCAGCCAACTACCAGGTACCTTCATTCCTCTGATGAGGGCTTTCTTACACTGTTGGAATCACTTTCCCTGTTTTTTCATGGCAGGGTAGAAGTGATTTGCCCCTGCAAACTAACTCATCCTTGGGAGGATCTCTCAACTACAGATGCATAGGACTTAAACAAAACAAAACAAAAAACAAACTTCACTTTGCTTACCCCTTGGATGTGATGAAACTCTTAAGTCAGGTTTTCTAAACAATGAGTACATTTCTCCAGTGCAATTAAGCCTTCAACGTCACTTGCTGGATATAGAATTCTGTACCAGCTGTCTTCTTTCACTGTTTTACTCCCATTGTTTCCTGGCATCAACTCTCAAATAAGCCACTAGCATTATATTCCTACCTCAGGGTCTACTTACAGGGAGAGATCTAAACTTCAATATATAAGGTAAATAAATCCATCATTGTTTTAGTTGATGACTGTGGATATAAAAATCCAAAAGATACACAGATAAATTATTAATATTGAGTTTAACAAGGTTTATGGATACAAGATCAAAATAAAAACATTGTGTTTCTAAGTCAACTTTTAGAACAGCAAACACATATAAGAATAAATATATTAAATGTGTGCAAGTCTACAGAAGTACAAAATAATATTAAGTCAAACAAATGAAAACCTGAATGGAGATATATTCTATGATCGTAATTTTGAAAAGGTTTTTATGTAAAACTTGTCAAGCTAAATCTGAAACTTACATAGCAATATAAAGGGTTAAGAACAGCCAAGATACTACTGAAGAACAAGGGCAGCAAGTCTTTCCCAGTTAGCAAGAGTTACCATTAAACTACAGTAGCTGAGACAGTGTGACATGGGAACAAACATAGAAAATTAGTGGGTATAATAAAAAGCCCAAAAAAGAGACCCACACTTAAATAATCAATTTATTTACAACAAAAGTGCTTCTACAGACCAATGGTAAACAATGTCCCTTTCGGGGCACCTGGTTGGCTCAGTTGGTTAAGCGTCAGACTTCCGCTCAGGTCATGATCTCATGGTCTTGGAGTTTGAGCCCCGTGTCCGGTTCTGTGCTGACAGCTCAGAGCTTGGAGCCTGCTTAGGATTCCCTCTCTCTCTGCCACTACCCTGCACTTGCTCTCGCTCTCTCTCAAAATAATAAACATTAAAAAAAATAAAAAGGTCACACCACTCAGAGTGGCCAAAATGAACAAGTCAGGAGACTATAGATGCTGGAAAGGATGTGGAGAAACGGGAACCCTCTTGCACTGTTGGTGGGAATGCAAACTGGTCCAGCCACTCTGGAAAACAGTGTGGAGGTTCCTCAAAAAATTAAAAAGAGATCTACCCTATGACCCAGCAATAGCACTGCTAAGAATTTACCCAAGGGATACAGGACTGCTGATGCACAGGGGCACTTGTACCCCAATGTTTATAGCAGCACTTTCAACAATAGCCAAATTATGGAAAGAGCCTAAATGTCCATCAACTGATGAATGGATAAAGAAATTGTGGTTTATATACACAGTGGAATACTATGTGGCAATAAGAATGAAATATGGCCTTTTGCAGCAACGTGGATGGAACTGGAGAGTGTTATGCTAAGTGAAATAAGTCACAGAGAAAGACAGATACCATATGTTTTCACTCTTATGTGGATCCTGAGAAACTTACCAGAAGTCCATGGGGGAGGGGAAGGAAAAAAAAAAAGGTCAGAGAGGGAGAGAGCCAAAGTATAAGAGACTCTTAAAAACTGAGAACAAACTGAGGGCTGATGGGGGGTGGGAGGGACGGGAGGGTAGGTGATGGGTAATGAGGAGGGCACCTTTTGGGATGAGCACTGGGTGTTGTATGGAAACCAATTTGACAATAAATTTCATTAAAAAAAATAAAATAAAAATTAAAAAAGGAAAAAGGAAGGTCTTTTTCAATAAGTGGTTCTGGGTCAATTAAATATTCCATTGAAAAAATAAAACTTGACTCCAACCTCACTTCATACAAAACATTTCTGTGAGATGCAAAACAATGTGGCTTCTATAAAATTATATAGGAAAATATCTTCATAATCCCAGGGTGGCAAACAATGTCTTGAATAAGGCATATCATCTATTAACTATAAAAGGAAAGTACTGATACAAGGTACTACTTTAAGAAAAATTCAGTGTAGGAAATATAGTCAATAATACTGTAATACATTTCCTGTGGTGAGCATTTAATAATGTATATAATTGTTAAATCACTAAGTAGTACACCTACATCTAAATGTTGTATATCAACTATACTTCTTTTTAAAAACTTAAGAATTTCTCTTGACCAAAAAGCACCTTTAAATGAGTGAAAAGTATCCACACAATGGGAGAGTATATTTGCAACACATATATCTGATGAGTTATACCCAGAATATAAAAACTGCCATAAATCAATAAGAAAAATAGAAATCAATAGAAAAATAGACAGTAAACTTGAATAGATGATGCTTCTACCCCACTGGTCAATAAATGAATGAAAAGATTTTCAACTTCCTCCGTAACAGAGAAATACCCATTGGAGATGGTTACATACATACATATGAATGTGCCTAAACATGAACTAGCAGGTTTTAGAAGCACCAGTTGAAACTCCATTTTTGACTCCCTCATCCAAAATATCTCATGTACACACTGATGGTCCAAAAGAGAAAAGTGTCTCCGGGAAGGCCCTGTATCGTAAGACAACTAGAGCCTCCATCTGACCTCTCCCGGCACTTTGCTGGGAGATAGCCTTTGGCTGTGATCCACAGCCTTACTTTGATGCTGTATCCTTTCCACTGTGTATTTGCAAGCATTGCCATTTGGGGTCCTAGGTATTTTTCTTTTTAGTAGTTTAGCTCTAACTGCCACCATTAATGCAGGAGTCCACATGAGTTAAGTAGAGAAATTAAGAGTAAACATTCAGAAAGTTCATCTGACCAAGTAATTTCAAGTCTTTTGAAGGGGGTCAAGAGGTACAAACTTCTAGTTTATCTAGTCATGGGACGTAATGTACAACATGGTGTCTATAATTGATATTCTGTTACCTATCTAAAAGTTGCTAAGAGTAGATCTTAAAAGTTCTCATTATACACCCCCCAAAAAATTTGTGCAGTGACAAATGTTAACCAGACTTAGTGTGGCAATTATTTCACGATATATACACATATTGAATCAACGTTACACACCTGAAGCCAATATATTATATGTCATTATACCTCAATAAAAAACAAAACCCCAAAAAGTAAAATGCTAAGTTCCTTCCTATCAAACTTAAAAACTGACATAAAGGGTTTTGTTTTTCTTTCATTTTTACTGGTTTTCCAAAAGTATACATTTTTATCAACAATTTTTAAATTTATTTTTACCATTTTATTTCAATTGCTTTTTTTAAACTGCTGGGTTAGGAAAAAAACTGGTCTTTTGCCACAGATTTCATCAGATTTCACTGCTCTAATTTTCAATTTGTAATAAACCTTTATACATATTTTATACACCTTTAAGTATGTTGTATTACATGACAATGTTTTGTAGTAAAAAGTAAACAATTGAGTCTTATTTTGCTCTCTTCTGCTATCTCTTTGCAAATCTCCACATCATTTGTTGGCTGTGTGTTCTCTAACATTTTAATATAGCTTCCATCACTCTGGAATGTAACTCTTAATTGGGGTGTTACTAAAATAGACTCTGAGCTCCCAGTGCCAAGAGTAGATTTCAGCATATAGCCCAGTGCCCGACATATAATATGTGCTCAGTAAGTATTTGCTGAATCAACAAATGTTTTTTGGCCAGTGTTTGTTACAAACTCTCTAACACCTACATGACAGTCCTGCTTTTACATTACACCTGCCTAAACCAGTCAGCAAATTTACTGAACATCTAGTGTCTAGCATGTGCAGAGATACAGTATCATGACAAACACTTGGCCAGGCTACAGAAAGTATATTTATACCCAGCTACAAATACATAAGTTGCTTCATGTGTCTCTTCAGCCAAGATGATTTCAACTAGAATTTTGACATAAAATGACTTCTCTACCAAAATGAGAAAATAGGTAAGAAGGTATTTTGACTAATGTGAGGTATCATCCAAGTCAAGCACCAGTGTGAAATGGTGGTGTGGTCCAAGTTAGGAATCTAGGAGTCAAAACACCTATAGAATGACTTGACTGTGAGTTATACCCAACCTGTAGTTATCAGCACCTTTAATGTGCAGGCTTTATACCTGATAATGGGAATCTGAGGACACTGAGGTTAATGGTCTGGTTGAGCGGACCTCTGAGAAACTCCTCCTCTCACCAACACCTCCTGAAAACCCTTTTGCTCAAATACCAAATCCATGGAGTTTTGCTGTAACTCTCCATTTATAGAGGATATCTTCTCTGGCTTTCTAATTCAGCAGCATGCATTATTTCTACCACCCTTCACACACACACACACACACACACACACACCCACACACACACCCACACACACACACCCACACACCCTCCTATGTATTTGAAAAATCATTCAGTTTATACTGCTTAGACTTCCAGCTCACATTCTGGGCCCTCCATCTCCGCCAGGGCCCTCCTTGTTATGCACAGTGGGTACCGGGACATTATCGACAGTGCTATATTGGTGTTAAATGTGATGCATACTTGCTTCCTGATGGATTGAGGCCAGCAGAGAAAATACCAAAAGTCTGAAGCTCACCCTATAAATCAGAAACTACTTCATGTTGTGACCATGATAAATAGATCTGAAAATATCTACCAGGAAAAGTTTACAAGAATCTTGTGGCACTATGTTATACCTGAATTAAAAGGCAGCTTTGCTACAAATGAACTTTTCTCCAGGCCAGTATTCTTGTTTTAAGTTTATAAATGAAATGTAGTAAAATCCCTATAAGGCATTAAAGAGATTTTGCAGTTCAAATCCAGGATGCATTTTGCTAAGGGGTGGCCATCATATTAGGCTGACAAGACAGAGGGGTTATTTTTCATAAAGCTAATAGATGGCTTAAAAGCCCTGTGTTAGTCAATTTCTTGCTTTCATGGACTGCACAAATTTTCTTTCATCTTCTCATTTTGACTGATATCCCTCCTGTCAGATTCTGATAATAACCCATTGAAGATTATTATTCAGTATTGTACAAATCTGGGAATTTAATTATTATTTGAATTTTTATTTGAAAGTGCCATACAACATCCCTGGGATATGCTCTGAAGAATGTGTTCTAAACTTACTGTAGCAAATAAGTTAATTGAAATCACACAATGTCTAGATTTCACTCAATGTCACAAAATCAGAGGTCTATTTCTTCATGGATATTACTTTGAACTCATTTCATAGTTTGGTCACAAATTGGTCTTTTTTAAGATAAGCTGAGTTCATTTTCTTACCCCAAATTATGATTTTGAGTTCATGCATGCCCTTGGTAAGTTGAGAGGGTTCTGGGGACAGCAGCCTCCAAGAAACAAAATGACCCCTTCCATGGTAATAATCTAGACAAAAAGCATAGTGTCAGAACACCCATATCCTGGGCTGAAAATGTTCCCTTACCAAAATCAAGGAGTATCTTTAACCTCCTTATTTGTTAATAATACGATGATATAATGGAAACAACCAACATAGGCATTCAGACAATGGAGCTGTATTCTTAATTACTATGCAATACTGACTCAGCCTCTGGTTTCATGAATGCAAACTTGAACCCATTTACTATTAGTAACTAAATACAAACCCGATCTACTTTACAGAACTATGGCGATATAGTTAAAGGCCCAGCTCTGGAACCAAAATAGGGTGCTCTACCATGTGACCATGGGCAAGTTACTTCAACTTACTAACCCTTGGTTTTCTTTTCCGGTTAAGAGAGATGTAAATAGTACCTATCCATGTGGTTTTATATATTAAATAATGTATATAAAAAGCCCATGCAACATTTTATATATAGTAAAAGACTCAGAAATGTCAAATTATAGTGATATAATGACAAATTATAATGCAGCCTGGTGTATGTTACAGCACACAGAGAAAAAAAATAGAAGCACTACAAATAGTCAAGGTGAATACCTAACAGTGCAGGATAGAAGGCTATCACCCAGCTTCTCCAGCATGAGCTGATACTGAGAAGAAGAATGTGTTACTCTATGGCTGGGAAAACACAAAACAAAACCCAGAAGAAGCCAGTCTGCACATGGTTGCCAAGAGGGGAAAGCCTCCTACCTGCTAGGCATTTTCTGCATTGGAGCCAAAGAAAGTAATGAAAAGTTGCACTTAGAGACATTTAATAAAATGAAACTTTACCCAAATGATATAAATATTGCTTAAATAATTTAGAGCCTTTTAATGTTTAGCAATAACTTTACTGAGGGGTAATAGAGCATCAAGGCAAGGAGATGCCCAAATTTGTGAGGATCACTTTGAAATCAAGATGTACTATTACAGAGGGAAAGCAGTTTCTGGACCATGTGAATTACAAAGCAAACAAATCCGGCTCCAAAAGAGGCCCACAAAGATTCAGGTAATGTGAAGCAATTATCTAAATGCACTTGAGGGGCGCCTGGGTGGCTCAGTCGGTTAAGCGTCCGACTTTGGCTCAGGTCATGATCTCACAGTCTGTGAGTTCAAGCCCCACGTCGGGCTCTGTGCTGACAGCTCGGAGCCTGGAGCCTGCCTCAGATTCTGTGTCTCCCTCTCTCTGACCCTCCCCCATTCATGCTCTGTCTCTCTCTGTCTCAAAAATAAACATTTAAAAAAAATTAAAAAAATAAATGCACTTGAAAAAGCATTAGAAAATTCTTTGGGGGGGGGGAATGAACATTTCAATGTTGTTTAATTATTTAATCTGTACCTGGAGAAACCACCCTCTTTTTCCCCAATACCTTCACTACTGCCACCTCACCACCTGGACAGTCATTTTGGATTTTGAAAGGCAAAGCCTCATAAAGTCTTGTGCTGCTAATGGTTTACCTGGTTTTAATTGGCTATTAACCTTTTATGAAAAGCCATGTGAAAGCAACTGTGGAGAAAAGAAGGGAATGTTCTGAGGATTGAAAGGCGACATTCATTTGGCCACGGGGTGGAATTGATGTTAGTCTTAGATGGAGAAGTCTAGAAGTCTGGACAACAATCCAAAAAAGTTTCCCTGGAAGAGAGCCTGGGAAATGCCTGGACAAGAAGATGGAGTAGAGAACATAGATGAAGGACATTTTAAAACATTTTTACTTACCTCCTAGTCAGTAAGATTCATTTTGGTCAGAATAAGAAGATGCCAGCTCTGACCTGAATTGATTTCTTGCCACATCATCTGACCATCTAATGAGGATGTTTCCCCAGGAAGCCTCCAAGTTACATACGAAATTTTGGGGTAAATATCATTAATAACAAAACCTTCTCCCAACTCAGAAAACCTCTTCAGAATGGTGGTAGAAATTTGATTACTGAATAAACATTAAACCAGAATGTGATGCACATCACAGATAATCCACAAAGAAATTGCAAAGACCGAACAAAATCTTACTCTTTTATATACCCAGGCAGATACAACCTACCATCTATGTGTTTTCTAGATAAATAACAACTAGTATTCAAGTAAGAGCAGCCAGCAGCACCATTTACTACCTATCATTTATCCCAAATTTACCTGGAAATTGGAGTGACCCATCCATACTAGTCCCCTAGTTTTATGCAAAGGAACAATAAACTTCCCACATCTTTTTGATAGGAGGTAGTTTTGCAGCCTGGAGGCCAGGTACTCCTGAAGTTAGGCTGCTACCTCCCACATCAACTGGAAAATAGGGCTACTATGTTCTTCGATTTTTACATTTCAAAGAGATGGCTCCCAGGTCCTTAAGACAGACATTCCTGGATCATAAAGCTGACAACATTCTTACTTAGTTTCTAAAAAGATTTATGTACATTTCAAAGAGCCAGAGAAAGAACTTATAAGTTTCTTAAAGTCAATCTTCTAAGAAAAGGGGTGGAGAGAAGTCTCTTTAATTCAAAAAGGAGAATTAAGCCCCCCCCTTTTTTTAAATAAGTATCTGTATGGGGACCCCCGGACCTCAATACAATGGTGGGGAGGACCTCCCATGCAGGCACTCTGGTAGAATAAGCATGGGTAGAGCTCCCCCACTGAAATGGCAACACAGGTGACCACTCCAGTGAAGACAATAGTGCCTGTAATATTTATTCCTTAAAATGTTGTTGAAAAAAGTAAAAAAAAAAAAAATCTAACATGTAGCTTAAATAAAAATGCACATGGATAATGCACGTTAATGCCCCATGTCATTGTTCTGGGTCATTAAGAAAATGTGAACTATGTCATTATTTCTCCTTGGCTGGCCAATGTGGCTTTTTATTGCCTGGTAGATACCCAAACACTTCTTTCCTCCTACCCTGGTTTTAGATTTCTTTTGTTTTTTTTTTCTTCCACCAGGGCACAGGAATTCTAACTATCTCACAGCACCTCACATTAGTTATGAACAGCAAGTGAGAGCAAAGATGGGGAAAGTCTTCTAAAGTTAAAGTATTACTATTCCTAGACATAAAAAGCAAGAATGGATACTCCCAAGACACATTAGGCTTTCAAATACATTATACAGACATATATTTAAGCAGAACATCAGACTAGGTGCTATTCCCTGAGAATGTTGAGTAAAAAGGCTTGTAAGAGGCTGGCTGGGAGAAAGCTGGAGAATCATTTTCTATTACAATGTATGTCTCTTCCTCATGGATAATACATAAAACAATTGTTTACATCTTGGTGTCCGTCCTCCCAAAACTTTGTGTTTATTATCCTTCACAAGCCCTTGTAACCAAAGAAGGCAGCCCCTCAAATTTTGTTGTGAGGGCTCTGGTTACAGACCAAATCACCTGTATCTTACAGCTTAATTTTCCTCCTGCCATTTTCTCTGTTTGAACTACAGTTCAAGTATCTGATATTGTTCTTGCCAAACTGAGCTTCTACAATCAAGTCACAAATCTGATTTGAGATATTTATTGAGGGGGAAAAAAATCCAGGATATGTCCTGAAGTAAGTAAATACAACCCAATACCAACATCCTTGTTTCTGTCTATTCTGGGCAATTAAATTTATGTGTAGGATGGTGACCCTAAAGCTTTGGGAGGTCTTCAGATTGTTAAACATGTTGTCAATGATATTCAACAGAATTTCGGTGGACACTGATTTCACTGTACCCCATTTCTTTGCCAACTGGTCATCTCAACATAATATGGTAAATCCTAGTTAGGCAGAATATCCACTTGATTCGAATATTCTTTTTCTTAAACATATTTCTGGAAAAATTTTAATTTTTTACTATTTATAACTTTTTTGTTATATCAACAAAACATATAGGTATTGTTGGCTAGGTTTTTCACCAAACTGATATCTGGGCATCATATGGATGGATCCAAATGGTCCTTAGAACCCACACACCAGACACAGATGCTGAAATGCTATGACATATACAGTAAAAACAGTTTGGCTGTTGTTTAAAAATTGTAAAGATATCTATACATCAACCACCCAGCAAAGCTTAAATATTTTTCCTATTGATTCATTATACCAAATGCTGACCAAGAAGAAGGCCATATTGTCACCCAACATGTTTTAATGAAAATAACCAAGAAAAGATGTATCTGCAGTATTCCTAAAATATATGCCGGTGATAAAGAGTGTGTAAGGGAGTTTGTAAACACACCAGCACTGATCCAGCTTCTAACAGATGGTGAATACCGGGCTGTGCTTAGCTCAATTCTAATAATAAGCTCTTTGAGCACCGTAAGGCTGGGCTTCATAAAAGAGCAGTTGGCAGTTGGCAAAGATTAAAGGACCAAGTATGTGTTGAAGGTTGGTCTAAATGGGTCTCCTAGAGCATTTCTTCATGAATGGTTTGGTGGATCCCACTGGACCTTATCCCACAAACTAAGATTTCACACCATTCCTCACATTCCTAAAATGAATGCACACACAAAGCCCTGGGAATAAAAGTCCTCTTATGACAAATGCCTTTTTCAACTTGTGTTTCCAACAGGAAGGGAAAAAAATTAAATGCATTCCACCGAATATTGTATTCATTCCTACACTGACACATATGTGTTCAGAAAATAAAGGCATCAGTCTTTGTTCAGGAAGAGTTCCTTCAAAAGATGGAATGGAATTCAGGGGTGTGATGTTTGTTCTTAAATAGTCAGATACAAGTTATTGTGTTGATTTCATGTTTACTCTTGATGCTCAGTCTAAATATGAACTGGAGCAGATTTGCCAAATGTCCATTGGATGACTGGAGAAATCCCTGTAATGTTCAGAGTGGAAACTGGGAATACTATGGTTCTAGATGTCAGCAGCAACTCAGTAACAAAGACAGAAGATAGGCAACATGCAGAACTCAGAACCTATTCAGCAGGCTTTTTCCTTTAACGAAAACAACATCCTAATAAGACTGTGCGGGATACTCCCTAAATGAATTAATGTATTCCAAAGACATGGAAAGAATATCCAGTTACTTTCAGGGAGCTTAAGGTCCCCGTCTGGCAAAATTCTAGAGCTGGTTATTAAATAGGTAGATTTTAAGGCTAATCACTGGAGGATGTAACCTAAATTAAGAAAACTCAGGTAAAACTCATCACAGCAGAGATTAACACGCTGGTAGAGAATGGCAGTGTGCTTTGTGCAGTGACAGTCTCTTGTGTCCCTGAGAATTGTGTTTGAACCTTAGCTCAGTCTTGTACTGACCTGGCACAAGTTAGTGGCATCCCTGAGGCTCAGTTTTTTTTTTAATATGTGAGATTGCTATAATAAATGTAACAGTATTCAGGGTTAATAGTTCATTGAGTTCATGATTGTAAAGGGTTGACATACTATGTATATCCTATCGCTGTGTCAGAGTAATTACTGGTAATATGCAAAACAGTTTTAAAAAGGAGAGTCTAGATTTATGAATAATCGTGAAGGAACCTAAGGGAACCTTGAACTATTGGAGGCCTTAATATTTGTACAAAGTCATTCATAGTCACTGAAAGAAAGGGATGATGACAACACCATTATTCCTCCTTCATAAAAAAGCTATTTAGACACGAGTGTTCTGTTCTCTTCATCCAGCTATTCTACAAGTCAGGGCTAATATTTGCCTGTGCCTGCTTCCAAATTATAACCATTATATAATATCTTGACCTATAGTATGAATCCATTATTTAAAATGCCACTTAAATGTCATTATTAAACAATCTTTCTAGCTCTCAAACCTGAGGAATCTGGGACAGGAAAAAAAAAAAAAACAATCAGAAAGGACTGACGAATTTTAAACCAAGAATAGAGAGTCTAGGGTTGAAGTTTTTTTTAGTGGTATTTCCCCCTGCAACAATAGCCATTTAACTAGGATTATTCTTTAAGATGTGCTTTTCAAAAAAAAAAGTGTTGGAATAAAAAAAGAAATCTATAAAAGTAGTATGGCTGTATTTATTTCTCTCGTTATCTATATAAAAATGCTCTGTTCGGAAAATCATGAGCTCGCAGTGGCTTGCTATTAAATCCAGTTTTATCCACAGACAATAGTTCCTTCTGCTTTAAAATAAAAGAGACTGTTTTTGTGATCATGGTTACCTAGTATAAATATTGAGGCCACATGCTGTCCCCTGCTGTCATTCAGGAGTTCATTTGGTCACAGCTCACCTATTTGCAATATCTGATTGCCTCAATTACCAGCAAACAGTGATTCCCTGAACACAGACATTCTTCCATTAATTTCTGAAGGAAGTAGCTTGCTAAGAAGCTCCACCCAATCTATCAATCATAATGAGCCAGATCTCTTTTCAAAGGCATTCCCACAGTGAGAATTCATTCCAGTGTCAAAGCACACTTCTAATTGCGAAGTTAATTTTTAGCCCAGTAGACTTGAAAGTCCTGGGATTAAATCTGGTTCCCCAGATCACACTAAAATGTTAAAGAATGTTTCATAAATTGTATGGAAATCCCAGGATAACATATTAGGAGACCCTCAAGTCAGAGGAGAATCTGAAAAAAATCATTGAGATGCTCTCAACGATGGGGATTAGAGTACTGATTACAGGGAAAATGGCTGATGTTAGCAGAACTCCCCTGTCTCTCAAAAGTGTAGGGGAATATTTGTATCTTCAGAGTAAAAGAATAAAGGAGATAAATGTCCAAGTGCAGAAAAGGTCAAGTCACACAAAGGATGCAGATTTAGATGTGGATTATCCCTAGGGGTTCCCATCTCAATTAGGAGAAAAGGCATAGTACAGATCACCAGTCACACCTGCTGGGGAAGGGAGGAATCCCGAGTCAGCAGGTCTAGCAAGGCACCTGGGGACCTGAAAAGAAGTCATTCCAAGCAAGGCCAACCCCCCCACCCCGTTTGGGGGCAAGAAGTAAGCTATACCTACCTCCCTTAACTCTGTCCATCACCTAGACCTGTCCACCCAAACCTGACTTATTACTCAGACCTGCAGTCACAGCAAAGCATTAGCATCCACTATCAAGAACAAGACCCTCTTTATTGAGGGGATTCAAGACATGCTAGCCCCAAATAGGACCCCTTTGCAAACTGAGTATATCCAGCTGAAGGAACTTGGAAACGGCACATGGAAGAAGAACTTTCTAACCTTCCACTGAAGCAGGTCATAAAACCCTCACATGAAAAGTATTCTTGCTCCCTATACCTGGAGGAAAGGAACATCCTTATTTCTCCAAAGAAACACAGAGAGGAATCAGAGAGAACAGGCCTTGCTAAGTTCCCCCTCAGTTTATTACACTTAGCACATACTCTTGGTGCTAATTTACCTACAATTTTCTACTCTTCATCAAACCTAACACAAACACACTCAGGTTTAATCATCTCTTGGGGTCTTCATTTCCTTATGAAGACTGTAAGGTCACATACATCTTATATTAAGTAACCTTGTATGCTTTTCTCCTGTTAAAGTGTCTTTGTCAGTTTAATTTGCAGACCCCAAGCCAGGAATCCTGAGAGGGTCAGGGTCAAGGAAAACTTCCTCTTCTACGTGCTCATCTTCCCGATCAACTCATATGACTATTCTCTGCCTTCTGTGTGAACCCTTAGCACCGCTTACAGTTGCCAGGCTAACCAAGGTCACCCTATACCTCCATGTTGAGTCACACTGATCTTCCTTGAGACGGTAGCCTGGAGGCTGCACTGTAATCAGAGAGAATCGAAGAGAATGCAAGAAAGACTGTGCCGTACCTCACCTAAACCATAAATTCCCAGGACAGCCAGGAAGCAAAGTCTCCACCTGCCCTTAAATAGAGTAATTACAGCATCACCAAACCCCCCAGTCACCCAGCAACTGTATAGATAGATGCCTGATCACTGGGCACTGAGGTGAGCCCTCCTGCCACCACCACACACATCTCTATTCATGTATTTTCCTTACACATTTTGGGATAGACATTTAAAAATACTGAAGGAAGAAATGTTATCTTCTCTACAATGGTAGAAGGGTATATGGATTAAAATCACCCAGCAATTTTTTTCCATAATGTAAAGCTACCCTCACCTTCCTCGAGATTCTGAAATCACCTGTTATGGACTGCATGTTTGTGCCTCCTACCTATATTCAGTGTTGAAACCCTACCCCCTGATGTGACAGTATGTGATTAGGCCCATGTGAGCTAATTAGGATTAAATGAGGTCATGATAGGAGTATTCTCATGAATGTGATAAATGCCCTTGTAAGAGTCACAAGAGAGCTGGTTTTCTCTCTCTGCTTTCCATCAGGTGGGGACACAAGGAGAAGACAGCCATCTACAAGGCAAGAAGTAGGTCCTCACCAGAGTCAGCACAAGATCTGCCAGTGCCTTAACCTTGGACTTCCCAGCCTCCAGCACTGAGAAATAAACATTTGTTGTTTAAGTCTATGATATTTTTGAACTAAGACAGCTTGTTTCTCCCTACCCAATTAACCACTAATCGACATATTTACATACATATGTTACCTGCTTTGCTGTGTGCCTCTCTATTGGTTTCCAGTGGTAACAGTCTGGTCAGTGTAGAGAGACCTGACGTCAGTCAGTGTGAAGCTTGCTTCACTTCTCTGTGGCAGGCTCCTCAATAAGAAGAGGGAAGTGGGTGAGGGGATCTCTATTGATCCCTCTGTCTCCCACATTCTATCATTTCCTTCCGGGCCTAAGTCACAGAGCCGCTGGGAGGAACACATAAGAGAATACACTTGACACTGTGGTGAAGAATATTCACCACTTGAGTAATGTAGCTTATTTCAATGTGACACTAATTAGTCCTTTTCTTTTTTTTAATTTCCAGGCCATGTGGGCCCATTCAAGCACCCTCCTGCCCCAGTAAGTCTGTTAGATGTTGACAAGAAATTTTTGAGAGAACACAAGGTGACATAGAGAAAACACGTTTGGAAAAGCCCTGTGACTCTAGCCCTTCTATTCCAGTTCTCTAGAAATGATGATTGGACTTCTGCCTCTAGTAAGGGGCAATCCCTGTCCTTGTGAGATTTGCAGTGAGACATCAATGCTATGAGAAAATCGCGTTGTGTCTGTCTTTTCTGACACCTGATTCCGAGTCCATCCCATGCTCTCGCACATGTGGAGGAGGATAGGAGCAGGCAGGTAAGTCACTTCACCAGCACTGGCAATGTGGGCCCTCATTTTAATGTAATCATCAGGAG
>NW_026057586.1:30925316-30942704 GCF_023721935.1 Panthera uncia
ATAAAGAGTTCACAAGCCCCAAATACACATAAGCATTTTTTTTCTTGTTTATTCTCATATAAGGGCAAAGCAGGGCATGTGGGTCTCTATGTAATTTTTATATGTAGTAACAGTGTTGGACAAAATTGTGAATTAAGAGAAACTTTTATAAAATGTTTATTTTGAGAGAGAGCATGAGTGAGTGAACACAAGTCGGGGAGGGGCAGAGAGAGAAGAGAGAGAAACCCAAGCAGGCCCACACTGTCAGCTCAGAACCTGATGAGGGGCTCGATCCCACCAACAACAAGACCACGACCTGATCTGAAATCAAACATCAGATGCTTAACCGACTGAGTCACCCAGGCCACCCTCCAAGATAAACTTTAAGGAGTGTTTTTATTTTGCCTTTCTGGATCCCCCAATTCCCATGCCTCCCTGCCAGTACTCTGTAGGTGACAAGCATCAAGCCATGGGCAGAGCCATCTGTATCATGGATGGAAGAGTCTCTAACTCATGCACATACTTTAAAAGAAGATCCTCAAAGAAGTAACAATTGCTTAGGTCAAAGGAATCGATGACTAAGGTTTATTTCCAAAAATCAACTGGAAAAAAACCTTTTAAGTATGGAGGATTTCTCTGTGTCCTTCTGATTCTCTTGACCAACAATTGTTTCTTCTTCATCATTATCCCCATGTCACGTCCAACCGTAACAAGAATTGGGCAAACTTCCTGGGGTTCCTGCCCTTGGGGAACCTGGATCTAATTAGAGGTGCAAATAGTACCTAGGGTCTTTGGGATGAGGCCAAGATTAATTTCTTACAATAAGTTACCTGTCCAAGGTTATATAGCTAGTAGTGGACAACAAGTAGTTTAAATCCAGATTTAGACACCAAATTCCATTTCCCTCACATGCATGCTAGGGAAACATTTAGTCAGTGCTCCATGATTTACTGTTAATTGTCCTTTAATTGATTCTTGAATGACAGACTTCCCTCACAAGAAGCTTGCAACCACCTAGAGAGAAGGACACTGTCTCATCCTTTCCTTCCATCCTCCCCCACAATGTGTGGTAGACGTTGACATGAAGGCAGAAGAACATTCACAAGCATGGAGAGGAATGTAATATAATCACAATAGCTATGGAAAGTGTGATACGTGATACAGAAGCAGAGTATGAGAATGATGGATCAGTCTGAGGAAAATAATGCTCCAGTGTGAGTTTGAATAGGATTGTGAAAGACAGAAAAGACACGAAGCAGTGAGAAGAGAGGAGGTAATGATTACAGGCACAGAAATGGCCCCAGAACCACATAGAGAAAGGACAGCACATAGCACGGATTCACATAGTTACTAGCTGCACAGAGGCATCATCAGGAATGCATGAGCCGGGTTTAGCTTGATGCCAGCCTCAAAGAAAATGAGATCCATTTTAACACCATTGTGTGAAACAGTCACAACTTGTGTCTGAGTGGAGCTCACAGACACATTCAAAATAAGGCAGGTTTCTTGGTAAACTTTTCTATCAACCTGTTAGAAGGGACTCAGAGAACATCTGCTAACTATGCATGATGTGTAGTTATACCACACAGAATGTCACCATGAAGAACAAATGGCATCAGCTGCCACCATGCTGTGGCATTCCATTTTACAAAATGATATGTCGTTATTAAGCGGCAAGGGATATTGATTTCTCAGTATGTTTCCTGTTTGCTCAATTGCTTTGGTTACAACACCACCACCACTATATGTTAAATACACTGAGGAGATACAGGTTTATCCATGAGTCCTCAATAATGTGGGATCTGCTCTTTGCCCTGGCAAACAATCAAATCCCCTGACACTCATCTTGATTTTGTTCTCTCATAACAAACTTTTTCTCCCTGTTTTCTTGTCCAAAGATTTAAAATGTGAGAAAGCACCTCATATGGAGCTGGTCATGTGGTACAGAGCACAGTCTTCAAGTCAGAGGAGCAGCGTCAGACCCAGCCTTACTACTGATCAAGCTACCCCAGGGGTCATACCCCACCTCCCTGGTCTTCCGTTTCCCCCCTCTGTAAAGGGAAAGGGGGGACTATATATAATTATATAGTATATTATATATAATTATATATATAATATACTATATAATTATATATATTATATATATGTATATATTATATACATATAATATACATACATATACATATACATTATATACATATAATATACATACATATATATACTATATAATTATATATATATTATATAATGTATATATTATAATATATATTATATATTACATATATATAATATATATAAATATAATTTATATTATATATATATAAAGTGTTTCATGTGTGCCAGGGATTGTTCTAAACCCTAGGAATACTACAGTTAAAAAACAAAAACACGGGAACCTGGGTGGGTCAGTTGGTTAAGTGTCTGACTCTTGATTTCAGCTCAGGTCATGATCTCACAGTTAGTAAGACCCAGCACAGAGGCTGCTTGGGATTCTCTTTCTCTTGCACGTGCTCTCAAAATAAACAAGCATTTAAAAAACACAAAAAACAAAACCAAAAATGAAAAGAAAAACCAAACACCTGCTTTTCTGGAGCATAACTTCTAATTGATGAAAATAATTAAAAAATAAATACATATATTATGCTTTGTTAAGTAGGTTAAGTTACTGTGAAGAGAAATTAGGTTTCTGTAGGTTAAGTTACTGTGGAGGAAATGTTAAGTACTGTGAAGAGAAATTAGGGTAAATGGAACAAAGTGGGGGGTTGCGGGAATAGGATGGGGTGAGGAGAGGGATGCTTATTTTTATGTAGTCAGGAAAGCACTGGCTGATAGTCACATCAGCACAGAATGAAGTGAGAAAGTAAACCATATGGGCATCTATACAAAGAGTATCCTAGATAGAAGGATCCATAAGTACAAAGGCACAGAGGCAGGAGTGCACTTGAAGTGTGCTAGGAATCTGTCTCTGAGTGCTCTGGCTTATAAGAACAGCCCGAGGCTCAACTACATGTTACTGTATTCCCTGACTTCCCTTCTGCTACTGCCATTGGATCAACACAGACTTGAGCAATGTTCTGGGCAGCATTGGGAACATTCTGGAAAATGCCTACACTTGAGTATATGGAGAGTTCACAGTTGCTCCCTCTGAAACCTGATGCACCAGCACAGATATCTTCCAGGAATGCTTAGGAGACTGTAATTTTCCCACAAATAAATCAATTCTTTTTATATATAATGAATACTATGAGAATTTTTTTTCTTCTCAAAAAGGTGAAGTTAAAACTTAGGTTGTTATATTTGAGAGGAAAACCTAAAATCAAAACCTGCTTTGTGAAGGTGGAAATGGTCCTCTGCCTGAAAGTCTGCCATGAAGAGAGCATTTGTAATTACAGCCACACAATCACCTTGAGGATACTTAATAGCTTAATAAGATTTTAATGAGTCTCTTTGAAAATGAGAAACCCCACTATATAAAATGGGCCTATAAAATGTTATGCAGCTGTGCTGTGGCCTCAAACAAATCACAAACAGATCCCACCACAAACGGTACTCTGCAATATTAAATGCCAAGTTTAGCCGACAAGGATTTTGTCTACACTGGTGTCTAAGCACCCTTAGGAAAGACATCAAAGGTCTCCAGACAAAACCCCACAAACATGGACACTGGGTGGTGACTACATGGGGAATCCTGAAAAATCCAGTCTCATAATTCCATCTCTTCTAATTACCTCAACTTACACCGATAACCCTCTCCTCTGAATTCCTACATTTCAAGACCACTGATTCATTTAACATTCGTCTTCAGAACTGACCAGTCAGGGGCACATGGATGGCTCAATTGGTTAAGTGTCCGACTTTGGCTCAGGTCATTATCTCATGGTTAGTGAGTTTGAGCCCTGTGTCGGGCTCTGTGCTAACAACTCAGAGCCTGGAGCCTACTTCAGATTCTGTGTCTCCCTCTCTCTCTGCCCCTCTGTTCATGCTCTGTCTCGGTCTCTCAAAAAGAAACAAACATTAAAAAAAATTTAGAATTAACCAGTCACCGCTACTGAGAAGATCATACAAAGAATAACATCACTTTATCTTTGTGCTTTGGATTTTTATCCTCTACCAGTGCTTGTAACATGATTTTAGGTATCATGAGACATGCAACCCAAATTTTGTAGGAATTTAGAAACAGGGGGACAAATTATTATGGCAAGTAATCAGGAAAGGCTTCATGGAGGGGGCAGTGTTTTTTTTTTAATTTTTAAATTTTATTTAAATCCCATCTAGTCAACATATAGCACAATGATATCAAGAGAAGAATTTAGTGATTCATCACTAACACCCAGTGTTAAATTTAACACCCGGTGCTCATCCCAACAAGTGCCCTCCTTAAGGCCCACCACCTACCTAACCCATCAAAGTTTTTGATGAGCCTTGAGGTGAGCACTCTCCAGAAAAAAGACAGAAGGTATTGGCAAAACTGCACATAAGCTAACATGGAAAGAGGAATAAGTTTCAGTGCAAAAGCACTAAAAGCTCAAGGCTAGAAAGTGGTGAGAAGGCAGTGCAGACCCTTGAATTAGAAGTGTTAAGAATTAAGACTTTAAACCGTTGGTAACTGAGTAGCCTTTGAAGGCTTTTGACAGAAGTTACCCAGAGACTAACATCGTGGCAGCGGGTATATGTTAGTAAAAGGAACCTGGGAAGGAGTTTAAAAACTTAAGAAAATCAGCATTTCAAGTACAGCAGTAGCAACAGGAAGGTTACAGCAAGATTAAAAATGACGTTCTACCAAAATGTTAAATTCTCTGCTGACCATTTTGTGCCAAATAGTGTGGGGCAGGATTGTTTATTTTTTTCCTTCGACTCACACATCTAGCACAGGATTGGTCACAAACCAGATGCTCCATAAACAACTGCAGATTGGCTAATGTGAATACCTCCTGTCTCCCACTCAGCCTCTCCAATGGGCCACAATAGAGGGCACTCCTAGGATCCACCCCAGGCAGAGAAAGGGACAGATAGAGCCTCAGCCTTCTCCTGTCAATAGTCAACAGCTAGAAAGTTCCCTCCATGACATTATCAAATACTGGGTAATGCAGCACTTCAATCACCATCATCCAGCTTCCTCCTCTTTGAGGAGGCAGAACAGAATCCTCTGTAGCACACAAGACTTCTACATGAAATTTCTGAGCCACCTATGGTGCCCCACAAGGGACTATGGTCACACAACGCCGACATGTTCAGATAAGAAGCACAGTCATCTAACATCAGCATTTTTAGACTATCTTAGTTTTTTTTTTTTAAAGAGGACTTCATGATCCTATTCAGAACTGTGAGTGTGGGTTCTCAGAAAACTCCATATAGAAAATGGGGGTTCATTCACAGGACGCACAACAATTGGAGTAAATACTGTAGTCCCACCTCAGGAATGGCTCTGTGAAGCTGTGTCTATCACTGAGTGAATATCGGTGGAAAAGGGGGCATGTGAAGTCTCCATGCTTCTAAAAGCTTTATAATTTCTGCCCCATGAACAGACGCAGATGAAGAATTCCGTGTCTCAAGGGATGAAAACAAAGGCCTGAAAGGCCATGTTTGTGAAGCTGTTTCTACTCTGGGTTGCCATAAAAATAAGTATTAATCAACTAACCACGTTTGCTCCCTCTTTGAGCTTTACAACTTGGCTGAAGTAGGACTGATGAACCCATTTTGTAGATTCTGCTGAGACAATTCAACAAAAAACACTGCCCTAGGGTCTCAGGGAAAACTGCTGTAACAAACTGTGTTACCCTGACAGAGAATTTAAAGACTGATAAAATCCAGTACTAGCAAGTGTATGAAAAATGAGTGGTATAAATGGATACAACTTCTTAAGAGGAAATATTAAAAATTACCTATGATTTTATCATTTGATCCTGAAATCCTGCCTCTAGAAATGTATCCTGCCAACATACGTGCACATATACACAAAGACGTGTGTGAAAATGTCCACCACTACAGGGTTTGTCACCTTGGAAAAAATGATGCCAAGATCCATGGTTGCGTCATGGTTCATTCATATTATGGAATATTACACAGGCATTTTCTACAACAAGATTTTAAGTTTTTAATTCTATATACTTATCTGTAGCTTGAAACTTTTGATAATGAGTATGTATTTATACATTAACTTTATAAACATTTTAATATAAAAAAGGAACTGGGCTAGAATCCAAAAACTCTAGATACATATCCAATGTATATTCCATGTTCTAGAATTTGTAAAGAGCTTTTTAGTCTTCTTCCCAGCTTTAGGGAGATATCATTGACAAATAATTTTTGAGCTTACATTGTGTAAGCTCAAGGTGTGTGTGTGTGTGTGTGTGTGTGTGTGTGTGTATATATATATATATATATATATTGTGTGTTGTGTATATATATAGTGTGTTGTGTGTATATATATACATATATAGTGTGTTGTGTGTGTGTATATATATATATATATATATATATATATAACAGGATGATTTGATATGTGGATATATTGTGAAATAATTACATAAAGGTTAAAAGTTAGTTAACAGATCCATCACCTCACATGTTGAGCGTGCGTGCGTGTGTGTGTGTGTGTGTGTGTGTGTGTTGAGATTTAAGATCGACACTCTTAGCAAATTTCAGGCATGTAATACAGTGTTGTTAGCTATTGTCACCATGCTGTATATTAGGTCCCCAGATCTTACCTCAAAATTCCAAGTTTGTACCCTTTGACCAAGATGTCCAATTTCCCCTACACCCCAGGCCTCTGGTAACCACCCATATGTGGTTTCTAGCAGTTTGACTTTTATAGATTCCACATATAAGTGAGATCATGCAGTATTTGTCTTTCTCTGACTTATGTCACTTGGAATATGTAAAGCGGTTTTTAGATCCACATGTCAAACAACTCAGTTTTCCCCGTATCTGCAGGTCACATAAAGTTCAATGTTAGAGCTTCCAGGGCAACTGTGTTATGAACTCAGACACAGGAGTGCGCATGTAACAGATCCCACCACCCCCCCCGCCTTAGGAGATCTGCACTGAGTGTAGTACTGAGCATGATGTTACCTACAGAGAACAAAGAAATCGGGTATAAGAGATAACACATGGGGCCAACTTGGATTTCTTCCTGGCCCAGTAGTTACCTTGGTCTCTCCACTCTTCCATCACCTGTTCTGTGAAATCTAATCTATAACTCATATATTCACTCTCACTCATACACTGAAATATTTGACTTCTTACTGTGTGTCAAGCATGAGATGAAAATGATACTATCTTTTGTTTTTCCTTCAGGGAAGACAGAAGAGGGCACAGATGTAGAAGCAGCTCTCAATGAGAGTGAAAATAGAGGCTGCATGGCTCCTTCCGCCCTTTCCATTGCAGCTCCAAATGGACTTCATTCATGTATTGACAGTACTTATCTTTAAGAAGGGAGCCGAGATAGGGGAGAAGCAGATTCTGGACTGTGAAATAAGAACTTGGGCAAACCAGGCAATTTCCAACAATGTGACCTTAGACTAGCTGTTTAATTTCTCTAAAACTCAATTTCATTATTAATTATGAGTAAACACATCCTGCCTCCCACACTGAGTTTTTCATGGAAATCCATATAACGTACATGAAAGCACTGCCTAAACTACAAAGCAGTACACCAGAACATGAATTATTTTCACTTTTTTTTTTTTGCTGTGTTTTATAGGGCTTTGTGGAAAATTTCTCAAGTTGTGCAGTAATCCTTTTTTTTCCCCATGTTTGTTTATTTTTGGGAGAGAAAGAAACAGCATGAGCAGGGGAGGGCTAGAGACAGGAGGAGACACAGAATCCGAAGCAGGCTCCAAGCTGTCAGCGCAGAGCCTGACCCAGGGCTCGAACTCACAAACTGCGAGATCATGACCTGAGCCCCGAAGTCAGATGCTTAACCAACCGAGCCACCCGGTTACCCCAGGCTGCCTTTTTTTTTTTTTATACCATGACACACTTTAAGGATGCCACCTCTGGGTCAAGGGTGCTGAAGCAATCACTCAAGTAACGTGTGCAGAATTATAAGATATAAGATTACTTATGTTATTAGAACCTATTTATTACATGTAAGTACACATGTACATCACTCAAAGTTTACCTTGGTAAATTACCACAATGATGACACAGGAAGATGTTAGCCAAAATGTTAGGCTGAGAATAGACCCTAAAACACAATTATCTGTGATCTCAAATAAGCCACTTGTCATGCCAAAGAACTCAGAGAACCAAAAAGAATGAGGAGTAGGCTACACAGACAGATGTAGAAGGAAAGACCCCTAGTCAGGGTTTGACAACTTGGGAGTAATCATCCAAACTCCCAGTTATTGCTTGACACAGCAGTCAACATTCAGGTCAAGAGATGAAAAGTTTTCAGCAAACCACTCACATGAGCCTCCACAAGAGAATTCCTCTCCTTGTGAGCCCCAAAGAGCCCGACTGGATCTGCCTATTAGATCACCCAAAAAGTGAAAATGGAGCAGGGTGACCCTGTCCATCAATCCTACTATCAAAATTACATGTTACCTGCCACCACCTGTTTCCCCCAGTGTCTGGTGCCCTGTTCTGGATAAAAGGAGCAGAAATAAGCTTCCAAAGTCTCCTTCTGCCTCATGCTCTTAGAACCTAGTTACTCTTGGGGGACAAACTGTCCATATTAAGAAAAGTGAAAATAAAGTAAAAATCTTAACTAGTGCTTTGAAATCCCAATCTCAGAGACTTTCAGAACAGAGATGTGACAGGTTTCCTTGGTCTTCCCTTAACAAGAATGGATTCAGGGATCACAGCAAGCTCCATAGGTGAGGTCACCTTCGTGGTGCCTGCTGCCCCATCAGCATCTCGGAGAGATCTCCTTTCACTGTACTTCTGGAGGGGCTGAAGGGATCCTCCCCAAAACACTATGTCCTCTTTCTTCAAAATCTGGATTCAATCCTGATTATCTTCAGTTTTCCCCAAAAGCCCTGAAATTGACACAAATCAAGCAGAAATCCCTCACCTACCATCTGAATTTAGTTTTATCTACATTTTTATGGTTTTTTTTAAGCAAAGGAATTTGGAAGAAATAATGGGATTCTATTTCCTGATAAGAAGTTTACCACAACCCAGTTAGTTTTCGAGTTGGGCTTAATAAAGAACAAGTCACTGCCCAGGAATGGACTCATTTCTAAGAGGAACCCACAGTAAAAGATTTCCACTTATCCTGTGATGCACCAGGTGCTGGTGACAAGATGTTGGGTACTTGGGGAGAACGAGCAGGCATGTGCTTCAGGGCTGAGAGTGAGGTGTTCAGTTGCTGTCACTTTACTGTGTACAACTCTTGGCAGTGGAAGTAACAGCTTAGTCTTGGAAGAAAAGGCATCACTGGAGTGAATGTCGCCTCTTCAAGGAGAGATACTATTGAGCTTTGCCTGATTTTATTTTATTTTTTTTGAGAGAGAGAGAGCGCAAGCAATCACATGCATGCAAGTGGGGCAGGGGCAGAGAGAGAGAGAGAGGGGAGTTTTGTCTGATTTTTAGATGTAGGAGATGCCACTGACCTAAAGCTTAAGTGCTCACAAATGACGTGGTCTTCAAAAGGAAGGAAGCAAGATGAAGGAGTGGAACAGTTTCCCTCAGCTTTGCTCTTCAAATGGGGCCTTCTTATAAGACACCACAGATGAGCAACAGAAATCAGTTATACAATATAAACTTATCTGTGAATTTGACTAAAAAGAATAGGTCATCAGGAAAGACATGAAATTATAACGAAAAGCAATTCTAAGTACTACAGACTCAGCAATTAAAATGGACAAATCCTGGCCCCCAGAAGCTTCTGGGTGCCAATATGGACACTCCATATTAGGGGCTCTTCAAGTAGGTCCAGCCACCTAAAATAGCCTATTCCAGAGTCTCAGGGAAGGAGGGCTCCTTGCTCAAAAGTCATCACCTTCTTGCTTCATTTATGCCTGAGTCCCCTAGGACAGGAGAGCTAAGCCATTTCTTCCTAGAGATATGGTTAAAATGACAACTGAACTGAGAACCATAAATAAAAGAGAATACAGATGTAGAGTGGAATCATCCATTGTGGAGAGATGGATTTTCAAGGAGCGAACAGAGAAAGTATGAGGACACTGAAGATACGAATTGATGAGAGAATCTGGCACACATGAAACAAATCCCACATAATCAAATCATTGGATTCAATTTGCCAAAATTTTATCGAGAATTTTTGTGTCTAAGTTCATGAGAGATATTATTCTCTTTCTCTTCATACGGTTTTATTTTTTTGTGCTGTCTTTGTCTGAGTTTATCATCAAGGAAATAACTGGCCTAAAATAAGTGAATGTTCCTTCTATTCTCTGGAAGAGATTTCAGAAAATTCATGTTTATTCTTCATGGAATATTTGATCAAGTATTTGATAAAACTCTCCACTGAAACCATATGGGTCCAGGGGTTTCTTTATGGGTAGCTGTTTAATTAGAAATTCAATTCCCTGAATCATTATGGGGCTATTCAAAATATCCATCCTACATTGTGTCAGTCAGTAGTTTGTGTTTTTTGGAAAAAATGGTAGATTTCACCTAAGTTGTCAAACATGTCTGTAGACCTGGCCATAGCAATTTCATACTCTCCTCTTGAGGTCTTCCTGGTCACTATGCCCAGTTTTATTCCTGATACTGGTAATGATACCCATTGGTTGGGAGGGGTAAATGTGCTTTAAAATCACTGGTCCCCGTGTGGTCTCTGTAAAGAATTAGAACTGGGGGTGACCTCATTACTACTTGGGCTTTGTGAAAATTTTGACTGTACTAGGCACCCCCCTAATGCCATCCCAGCAAGATGGGTATTATGAACTGAATAATTGTATTCCCCCAGATTCCTATATTGAAGCTCTAACTCCCATGTGATGGCACTTGGAGATGGGGCCTTTGAAGGTAATTAGGTGAAGGGCAGAGAGACCTGGTCTGTTGAGATTAGTGGCCTGATCTGAAGAGATACCAGACAGCTTGTTCTTTCTCCACAATGGGAGGAGACAACAGTGGCAGCCCTCTGCAAGCCAGGAAGAGTTCTCACTAGAACCTGACTATGCTAGCATGCGGATCTCAGACTTCCAGCCTCCAGAACTCTGAGAAATATATGTTTGCTATTTAAGCACCCAGCTTCAGGTATTTTGTTATGGCAGCCCAAGAAACTAGGCTATGACAGATCTCTCACTGTCCTCCCAGTCATTGCCTAAAAAGAGCAAGGCTTTTTGGGGGGCTTTTTATGGTCTGTATCCATCGACATTTCTACATTTTCAGCTTCTCCAGAACCCAATCTGAGATAAATGAAATCCCAAAAAGAAAAACCAGGGAACTCACCACCTTTTTGTTGGGTCCCAAGTTCCCTAGCAGGTCTAACTTCTCTCCTTATGTTACTTGCATACAGAATATCGAAGATTTTTAATTAGGATGGGAGAAATAGAAAACTATGTCTGTTCCATCTACCGTAATGAGAAAGTCTTTTTATGGCTAACCTTTGAAGGAACTAAAGGAACCTAACTTTTTTAACAAAGATGTTGAATCTAAATTCCAGGAAGTAATGATCTCATTGTACTCTGTGTTACACTGGGCCTGAAATGCAAGACTCCATCTTCAGAGTCACATTTTTTGAAATGAACATTAATCATTAATGCACAAGAGGAGTACAAGTACTACCCCAAATAGAATCACATTACAGAATCTTGTCACATGAGGAACAGTCAAGAGACCTAGATCCAACTGAAGGGTTGATTACCGTACAGGTTTGTTCTTTATGAATCCTGAGGGGGCAAGTAAGATTAACAGGTTTTATCTAGCTAAATGAGCCAATTCAGTCTCAGTTAAAAGGACTTGTTGATGATGATAGTAGTAATAATAATACATAGCTAACCCTGAGTATTTTACACAGCCAGGGTGCCAAGTGGTTTACATCTAGCATCTCTGTTGGTTCCTACAACACTCCATGATGTGGGGATTGTAGAGTCTCCATCTTTGGATGGGGAAGACCAAAGCTCTTCAAAGTTGAGTCACTTATCCAAGTTCACATAACAAGTATGTGGTGGAGTCAGGACTCAAACCCAAGTCTGTCTGGCTCCAGAGCCAGCATTTTCAACCACAATGCTTCTCCTGCTCCCCAGATAGACTTCTCAGCCATCCAGCAGGCTGTATCCAGGCTCTAAAAACTCTGTCACTACAGAAATAAGTCCTTCTTGGTGATGAGCTACGCCTGACATCTTATAGTGAAAGCATCTTTCATTACCATGTTCGTAAGAAAAGGCTTTACTAGCTACATGCTTCTCTTCTTTGCATCTCAGCCATTTAATCATTTGAAATTGAGTCAGTCTGTGCACACATCTGAGATGTGCTGGCCTTTCTTCCCTATGTGTCCCAGATGGTTTATTTGAGAGTTGAATTTCTCAAGCTGTGTGTGTCAAGTACAGGGAAGCTCCTCACAACCAGGAAATTAGAGCAAATGACTGATTTTTTTTTTTTTTTTGCTGTTTTCCCTTTTACATCTTTTTGCTACAGTCTCTTTGAAGACTGTATTAATCTACATGCATTTTACACCAAATTTTTCTCATCTTGTCCTGAAGGGAGGATTTTCAAAATGGGAAAAGGAGTTTTAATCATGGCAAATTTTGTTCAATTCCTGCTTTGATAGCACTTCTTTTCAATCTAGTTCTTAAGTCCACATAAGTAATGAAAAAGCAAATCTAATACTTCATGCTCAGGGTCTGGCAAGTACTAATGAAAGTAGTATTTGTTTTAAGACATAATAACCGTGTGTGTGTGTGTGTGTGTGTGTGTGTGTGTGTGTGTGTGTACACGTAAGGGTTAGGGGGACTAACTTTGGTGTCAGACAATGGAGCTAAATTTGAGTTTTTTCTTTAACTTGTTAATCGCTGGACCTGGGTCTTCTCTACATCTGTCAAAACTGAGGTAACTGTATACACTGTATGTTAGCTAACTTGACAATAAAATATATACATACAAAAAAATCCCAAACAAAAAACAAAAACAAAAAAAAAACCAACCACCCAGATAATTTTAAAACATCTCTCACAGGTCTCATGTGTCATTAGCAGGGTGACTTACTGTGATATTTTTAATATGCCTAGCACAAAATGCCTAACATACAGGAAGCATTCCATTAATACCAATACCCTTTCTTTTCTCAATTGTTATTAATTTGATAAGAAAACATTTCTTTGCCATGCTCTGTAACTGGACACACCTGAGCAGCAAATATACACAAAAAGCAAAACAAGTATTCCAGAGAAAATACTGAGCACTCATCTAATGTGTCCTTGTCTGACTGAAGGCTCTGATTCTCACATTCTCTAGAATGCTGTCCAATGAAACTTTCATTCCAATTCTTTGCAATGCACAAACCACTTGCATTTCCTGAGCACTTGAAATATCACTAGTGCAACTGAGGAGGTGAGTTTTAATTTCTAATTTAAATTTTTTTTTAACGTTTATTTATTTTTGAGACAGAGAGAGACAGAGCATGAACGGGGGAGGGTCAGAGAGAGAGGGAGACACAGAATCCGAAACAGGCTCCAGGCTCTGAGCCATCAGCACAGAGCCCGACGCAGGGCTCGAACTCACGGACCGCGAGATCATGACCTGAGCCGAAGTCAGATGCTTAACCGACTGAGCCACCCAGGCGCCCCTTTAATTTCTAATTTAAATAGCCACACGTGGTTAGTAGCTATCTAATTGGATGGGACAACTGTAGAGACTGGTCTGATTGAAGACCTCATTGACATTTTTTAAAGTCTCTCAAAGCATTAAAATGCTACTTACTTAAGGATTCTCTGAAGATGTGAAAGGTCTTCCAGGAGTTTTAGAAGCTTTGGCAAACAGATGATGCTACAAGCTAGGTCCTCCTGTTTTCTCTTTTTAGCTCCATACTCCAACTTAACACTTTCTCATATTGCTACCCACACACAACATTATTTAAGCAAGTGAAATTAGATTAAACCATACATCAATTATTAATCAAACAGCCCAAGTGCCTGAATGGAAGTTTTCCTTAGAAATTCTTACTCCTTGGGGTGCCTGCGTGGCTCAGCTGGTTGGGTGACCAACTTGGGTTCAGTTCATGATCTTGTGGTTTGTGAGTTCGAGCCCCTGCATCGGGCTCTGTGCCGATAGCTCGGAGCCTGGAGCCTGCTTCAGATTCTGTGTCTGCTCCTCTCTCTACCCCTCCCCTGCTCACGCTCTGTGTTTGTCTCTCAATAATAAATAAATGTTAAAATAAATAAGTAAAAAGAAGTTCTTACTCCCTTTAATGAAAATATAGGAGAAGGAGAAATGTGGGCTGGTGTTTCTAGCATCTACACATGCCTTCTCTCTCCTCAAAAGGCCCTCAGGGCAATGGATCAAGCACAGTCACTGCCCTTGCAGAAGACCACTTGCTGAGGGCAAAGGGCCAGTGAAATCAGACAGGCTTTGGTGGTGGGTATGCTAGTAAGCCAAGATGCAAACATAACCATACCTCACATTTACAAAGTACTTTGAATCTTTTTAAAAGAAAGATATCTGAAAAGTCTAACATCTTGTTGGTTTTTTAAAAATTATTGTATGCATCAGGTTACACAAGGCACAAAGAAATTTGTGACAGATTGAGAAAATCCTAGACTTCCCAATTCCTAGACTGTATTTTACCCTCGACTCGCTAGCCTAATGCACGCTTGCACTGGACAAGGCACTAACACTCCCTGACTGCTTCTTATAATGACCAATTACAAGGATCATTAAATGACCCGGTTGTATTCAGAAGTTTGACAACTATAGAATAGAGAGTTTTTTCTAGTATATAAGCCAACAGATCGGCAAAGAGTTCTTAAAAGTAACCCTGACTTCCAGAGAAAGGAATCTACCCTGAAACACAAGGTTGGCCGTAACACTTTCTAACACTAAATCCAAGTCAAAGAGATACAGCGATGGGTTACAGAGAAGAATATAATATGCGGAAACACTAATGAGTTGGCAAAGTCCTCCTTGCAAATGCAAGTTAATACGTATTAAGTACCTCCTATCATGGGAGTTTCATAGAAAGTAATGGGAGGAAACTAGCTGGTTGTTTTGGATTGTGCCTACTCTAGGTTTAGAATCAAATCACTTATGATACAGATGAAAATACCTAAAATGGAGAAACGCCATATTACTTTCATTAAAGAGAGCAGTAACGCTATTTATAGATTGTACCACTTCTCAAGGCTTATGGGTTTTCAAAGGAACATCTCAAAGGATTGACTAAAAGCTGGTACAGAGTCAAGGTCATGCTCTTGAGGAGTTAAAAGGCCTACCTGATGGGAAACAACCTCCTGGTAATGAAATAAGAGAAGGAACACACTGTAGTCTGCAGTCCTGATAAAACAGATGACCCAAACAGTGCCACCCAGAGGAGAACATGGTTTGGATAACACTGTCTGATGAGAAATGTGATTGACCATTACCAATTGCATTTAGTGATCAGGACCACAAACTAATGGACAGCTCAGTGACATAGCCATTGACATACTGCACAGATGAAGTGAGCCAAATCTTGTTGCAAATTCTTTTTCTATCTCCCATCCTATTAAATTGAAATTAATGCTTAAATATGGAAACGACAACCCTGACCCACCATGTATACTGAAACATTCATTGTATTTCAGAAGGGAGGAACAAATGGTAGTTTGTACAGCTCTAGCCCTGCTGCATTAGGTAATGAGTTGGAAATCGTTTTCCTTGGAAACAACAAGAAAGTCAAATCCATGGCATTTTTCTAATCAGCTTCACTGAATTTGCCATACACAATGCATCCGACTGAGTTACCACCCCAGTTGGGGGACCAATTAGGAAGACCCCAAGGAATGGTTGGCTGACTTCCTGAAATGATTCCAGCAGGTGGGTCTCTAACCTAACAGGATTCCATCCAGGGCACATGTGGGAAGCCCTAGGACACAGCAAGAATTCTCCCAAAAGGCCATCTTTATTTTTATTTTTTACTTTTTTTTTTGAGAGAGAGTATGTGCAAGCAGGGAGAGGGGCAGAGTGGGACAGAGAGAATCCCAAGCAGGCGCCACACCATCAGTGCAGAGCCCAATGTGTGGCTCTATCCCACAGACGGTGAGATCATGACCTGAGCTGAAATCAAAAGTTGGACGTTTAACCAACTGAGGCACCCAGGCACCCTCCAAAGGGCAATCTTCAAAACACTATATCATGTTTTCACTCATACGTGGAACTTGAGAAACTTAACAGAAGACCATGGAGAAGGGAAGGGGAAAAAATAGTTTCAAACACAGAGGGAGGCAAACCCATAAGAGACTCTTAAATACAGAGAAAAAACTGAGGGTTGATGGGTGGGGGGCAAGATAAAGGGGAAAATGGGTAATGGGCATTGAGAAGGGCACTTCTTGGGATGAGCACTGGGTGTCTTAACTAGGACACCCGGGGAATCTACTCCCAAAACTAAGAGCACACAGTATACAATGTAGGTTAGCTAACTTGACAATATTTAAAAAAAAAAAAAAAAAAAAAAGAAACTAAGGTAAATATCACTTTCTACTTCTACGAAATGTCATTTCACATTTTACCAAATCTAAAATTCAAAGGCCTGTGTTACACTGAGTGCTAAGCTCAACTATTCTTAGGCATTTTCACGTCTTTTGTAGCTGCTGGATTAATAGGCAAACATGTTACTTCTTAAACTGCATTTAAAGGGTATTTAAAGGTACTTAAAAGACAGCCGGTGTTAACTATTCAGGAAAGGAGGGAGGGGAAAAAAGAGGAGGGAGATTAGAATGAGATGGGACATCTATTCTGTCACAGGAAATAGACAGTAGTGGCTAAGAATATTGATGAAAATATTGAAAATCAATTTTAAGTGTTTCCTACATGGAAAATCAAAAGTAGGACATTTCATACATCACTGCTGGCCTGATTCTTTCATTCCTTGCCTGTCATTTTGACTTTGTGATTTTTTTTTTCTTGTCAGGCTGTTTTCTTCTTGACTAAAGAAAAAAAGAAGTGGACTTTCCAGCCAGAAATTTCTCTGCAGAAGGAATCTCACAGGTTGTGGTTCCGCCAGCTCTCGCAAGTCAAGTCAGACACAGAATACATGCAGTAAGCATTGTGTCAGAATTCCATGAATGTTGAGTGTGGGAGGGATCAAGCAATTAATGAGGACATGCCCATTCTGTTCACTATGGGGGATCAGTTAAATGTATTTAAAAAAAATGAATTTGGGACACCTAGGTGTCTCAGTCCATTAAGTGTCTACTCTTGATTTCAACTCAGGTCATGATCCCAGAGTCATGGAATAGAGCACCGTGTCAGGTTCCACACTAGGCGTGGAGCCTGGTTAGGATTCATATATGCTCGCGCGTGCGC
>NW_026057586.1:30942714-30970465 GCF_023721935.1 Panthera uncia
CTCTCTCTCTCTCTCTCTCTCTCTCTCTCTCCCACACACACACACACACGTGTATCTGTGCTCTCTTTTTCCCTCTCAAAAAAAAAAAAAAAGTATATTTTGGTTTTCAGAGCAGTTTTAGGTTTGTAGCAGCACTAAGCAGAAAATACACATTTCCCATATATTCCTTTTTCCCCACACATGCGTAGCTGCCCCCATTATGGACACCCCCCCCCCACGCAAGTGGTACATCTGTTACAACTGATGAACCTACACCGACACATCATTAGCATCCAAAGTCCATACTGAAACATTAGGGTTCGTGCTTGGTGTTGCACATTCTATAGGTTTTGACAAGTTTATAAGCTCTTGCATCCACCATCAGTATCACATCCTAGAGTATTTTCACTGCCCTAAAATGTTTTTATGTTCTGCCTGTTCATCCCTTCTTCCTCTCAACTTCTGGCACCCACTTATCTTTTTACTGTCTCCATCATTTTCCCTTTTCCAGCCTGTCATATAGTTAGAATCATTAAGTATGTAGCCTTTTAAAACTGGCTTCCTTCAATTAGTAATACTAGCCTTTTCATGAATTGATAGCTCTTTTTTTTTTATTTTTAAATGCTGAATAATCCTCCATTGCCCAGGCTATCCATTCACCTTATTAAGGACAATTTTATTGCTTCCCGAGTTTTGGTACTCATGAGTAAAACTACTATAAACATCTGTGTACACATTTCTGTGTAGTCATAAGTATTTTTAATTTCTCTGGGTAAATAACAAGAAAGCAACTGCTGAATAAAATGGTAACAGTATGTTCAGTTTTATAACACAGCCAAAATGCGCCTGTGCCATTGTGCCTTCCCACCAGCAGTGAATGAGAGTTCCTGTTGTTCCACATCTTCACTTGGCTATTCTAACAGGTATGTAGTAGTAGCTCATTGTTTTTAATTTGCATTTCTCTGACATGTGAAGTGCAGCATCTTTCTATACTCATGTTTGCTGTAAGATCCTCTCTGATCTATTAAGAGTCTATTAAGGTCTTTGGCTCATTTTTTAATCAGTTTTTTTTTTTTTTTTTTTGGTAACTGAGTTCTAATGGTTCTTTGTATAGTTTAGATAAAGGTCCTTAAATACATCTTTGGCCAATATTTTCTATCAGTGGGTGGCTTTTCCTTATTCTCTTTACAGTGTCTTTGAAAGAGTAGAAAGTTTTAATTTTAATGAAGTACAGCTTATCAATTATTTCTTTCATGGATCTGTCCTTTGGTGTTTTATCTAAAAAGTCATTACCATATCCAAGGTTGTCTAGATAGGTTATAAACTAGCAGTTTTATAGTGCTGTTTTACTTTAGGTATTTGATCTACTTCTTTGTGAAGAGTGTAGAGTCTGTCTACATTTTCTTTTCATGTGGATGCCCAGTTTTCCTAGTACCACTTGTTGAGGAGATGGTCTTTTCTGTTGTATTGCCTTTGCTTCTTTGTCAAATTTCCATTGGCCATATTTATGTGGGTCTATTTCTGGGCTCTCTATTCTGCTACACTGATCTACTTGTCTATTTTTTTTTTACCAATACCACACTGTCTTGATTGCTGCAGCTTTATAAGGAGTCTTGAAGGCAAGTAGTAACTGTCTTACCATTTTGCTCTTCTCCAACATTGTCTTTGCTATTAAGTGCTTTTTGCCTCTCCATATAAACTTTATAATTAGTTTGCTAAAATCCACAAAGTAACTTTCTGGGATTGGGATTGGGATTGCACTGAATCTACAGATCAAGATTATAAAGAATAATAAGCAGATATTATGATTTGCTAAATTATGCAGAATTATGCCCATGTTATAAGATATTATGACTTGCTTTGGCAATAACACATCAATGCAATGTAAGTAGAAGTACCTTTATATTACGTTTGCATATAAACTTGAAGCACCAATGCATAGTTTCTAGTTTCCCTTTGCCCACTGCTTTAGCTTTTAGTAAAAGCAAATAAACACTATTTAGTCCTCCAAGATTTAGCTTTTTGAAACCTACATGTTCATTTTTTAAATTTCAAAAATCCTGCCTCTTGCAAATGAAAGCTTTAAACCAGACTATGGTTTCCATTGTGGGCTATACAAAAATCAAAGCTGACCAATGATCCCTTATTTCCACCATATCTGTCATACCCAAGTGTAGTACCTACAGAAATCTGTCCCTGCTGCCCAAGAGATAAAGGAATTAAAGAAATTCAGGAAGAGGACCCCTGTTTAATATCTGTAAATACCATCCCAATACATGTGATAAAATAGATCTTGGGTACTAAAATAGCACAGGCTTGTAATTCTTCCTACACACAAAAAGTCTAATATTACCTGTTTACAACCGCCCCATCATGGTAATACAGCCATGGCTTTTTGACATTTTTACTCTCAGGGGCCATGTGTATCTCCTACATATCATCATTTCATGTTCTGTGTACTCAAGGCAACAATTCCAGTAAGAATTTTCTCTGTAGTTCTAGTTTTCCTTAATTACAAATAAAATTCATCAATGTCAACAAAATATCTGATCAAGACTGAAATTTTATTTTTTGTTGGAGGGGTGGTTTAGAAGCTGGGTAATGGTCTTAGTTATTCCCATCTAAGATTACAGTCTGTCTCTTATTTTGGAGGATAACTGAAGGCCATGAAGGGATGTGAATGCAGGTACTTATGACTCCTTTCCTGTTCTCGTGGTCAGAGTGCTAGAAAACGGACAGAATTTTACAAATTTATACAAATGATAATATCTGCTTAGACTTTATACTTAGATTAGGATTTAAATTCATCTATACCAAAAGTTATTATTCTCTCTCAGGACATGCACACAAATGCTCTTGCTCAATATTTGCTAATTGGAAACTGGGAGAAGCCATAAGAAGGCAGAAGTTTTCATCTTCTCTTCTTTCCAGGCTATGGAAAAGGGTTAAAAAGGGCTGATGGGGCTGTTTTCAGGGTAACCTGGAGTGGACTTCTAGCATCCTGATTGGGGGGTAATCTATAAGAAAGAGGTCCTAACTTGGGAAATTGTGAAAGCTGGAAGTGGTCTTACAGTTGGTGGGAAATAATCAATGAAGACATCCTAACCCTGGAGGAGAAGATGGTATTTTCCTTCCTCTGGGCTTTAGACAACGGAGTTCCAGGTTTTGAGAAGAACCTTATTCAAAAGCTACCTGCTAGATGTGGTTGTTCCCTCCAACAAGTCAAAGATAAGGGACCCACTGGAGATTCTGAGGACATCTGTAACCAACAGACTTTGGGAAGCACCTTAATTTCTAGATTTTAGTTTCTCCGTTTTTCCTTTAAGTTTTTGTCAAGTATTATAAACACTAGAAGCTGTCCTCAGTCATTAACTGTGTGGAATTATGAGCCTGGTCCTGGCCTACACCTTAAGTAAAGGGGCATAGAGAAAGTAGCAGCTGTCTAAGGGAGGGTAGTTTCCCAGTAGCAGAAATGACTAAAGAATGGTTCAGCAGTCTGAAGCTAAAGGCTGCCTGTGGGAGGCAACTAAAACCTGGAGGTACCCATGGAACCAAATCCACCTGCCATCTAGAATATTTCTAAAGACATGTAGGGAGAAAAACATAATCAAAGTCTGAGTCTTTGTGGGCTTGAGACATGGAAGACTGTGTCTTAATGATTTGGACGTCAAACCAGGACATGACTTTAGTCACAGGCCAAAGTCTGAGACATCTGAGTTCTACCATTAATAATATTTTCCCCTATCTTTGGCTAAAAGTCTACCTAAGATACTGAAATACCTTCAGAGTAATTAGAAAATCATGACTGCCCTTGGCTACTCCAGCCCCAACTCAAGCACTTCCTGGACATTCCCACAATCCAATAACTAAAGGGTCTACACACCTGGGGACCTCTAGAGCCAGTTCCATTGCCACAACATGCTAATTAGTAAATTCTTTGGCCATTACCTATGCCCACCTTTAGCTGAGTCTGACTGTAAGCAAAGAAAATATTTTAAATGTTATTTATTCTTTAAGAATTCACACAGGAGGAAAAATAGAGATCAATCTATAGAAGATAAAGAATAAAATAAATGCCTTAGGAATACAGAGCCAAGGGGAACTGTATGAAGTTAGAGTGATTAGAGGCTGATAGAGACCAGGTGAAACACAAATCTTCCTAAAGTAGTATGGGCTTCTCTCCTGTGCGAGGCCAGTAGTTTTGCATTACCCTCACTCTAACAATTCAAATTCCCTTGCCACATGATAAACTCCAACTTTCTCTGGGCTATGCAATGCTACAACTCAACCCCCTCGTTTATTTGTCAACAACTCAACACCACGATGATTTTTCTATGCAGTGGTAATTAGAGAAATTATGAGGTCACAATATGAGGAGAGAGGAAATGGTCCATTCCTTGTCCTAAGTTATGGAGATGCCAAAATTATCAGGGCCAACTCTTTCATTACTCTATTCCCAATGAAGTTTGGAATCAACTATGTATAAATAATGGCTCAATTAATTCATTTAAATGAAATCACTAATTTAAAATGAATTGTGATCAATTGTTAAGAGCAGCTTACATTATCCCAGCATCTTGCATATTATATAGCCAGCTTAGTGTGGAATTAACTCACAGTGAAGGCAATAAAAAGCAAAGCCATGAAATACAGAATACATAGGAATAAACTACAGAAATTGCAGTTATACATACTTCTTTAAAGTTCTTAAAATTGTCTTTTTCAGTATCAATATACATATATATGTGTGTATATGTGTGTATTACTTCTATCATTTATCAAGAAACTGATGGAGAAGTTATAATAGAAGTACAATAAATTTTCCATTCCCTTCAGCTGACCAAAGCAAAAGATTTGCTTAACTGGGTACCATAGTTGACCCTTGCACTATTTTGCAGCCCAGTAAATAAAAGTTGTTTTCAAAAGTCAGATAATTAGGTGTCAGACCACGTAGTATTCAAGCATGTGGGGGAAAAACACTAAGATAGCATCCCATCATCACCCCACCAAAACACACACACACTTTTCTTAAAAGAAAATGTCCTGGGGTGCCAGTTGGTTAGGCATCCGACTTCAGCTCAAGTCATGATCTTGCAGTTCCTAAGTTCAAGCCCACACCGAGTTCTATGTTGACAGCTCAGAGCCGGGAGCCTGCTTCAGATTCTGTGTCTCCCTCTCTCTCTGCCCCTCCCCTACTCTCTACCTCAAAAATAAACATTAAAAAAATTTTTTAAAGAAAATGTCCTGTAGAAAATTATATATAAAGCATGTGCAAGGAATAAAGCATAGCCATTAGTGAACACTTGTGCACAAGTTACTATTAAAAATAATTGGATTTAAAAATAAATTCCAGGAAAGAAAATGGTTCTGGTAACAAGTTTTCTATCAACTATTATGTTCCTTACAATGTATGACGTTCAGGGGGGTCCCCATTACCCTACCATAAGCTCATAGCCATGAGTCATGCAATGCAGTATTAAATCAATCATTCCTTCTCTGATGGCATGAAGGAGAGGCTAGCAACAAGAATCTCCCCTTTTCTAGTCAGAAGTGTACTGTATGAAATACTAGACACTGGGAAAGTTTTTAAAAATTGTGCCATAATTTTCAGGCCACTTGAGTACAGTTTGGGACAAACACATCTTTTCTTCCCTTTTTCCCACCACACCTCAATGTCTCCAGCCACTTTTAAGCTTATTTCTAGCATCTGGCTATGCTAGGACCTTCTGTCTAAGTTGGGAAACTGCCATTCAATGGATCCTTAGTAGATACCTTGCCTGCCTTTAGAGTTCAAGGGACTTTACTGCAAGATAAAGTTGGCTCATCTTGTGGCTGGTACCTCATTTCTCCAGAAGTCTTTCTCTGGACCCTGGACCAGAGTCCTTCCTAGTCCCCTCCCCTCCCACACAGACACTTCCTGAAACTCAGCACTTCTTCCTCCATCATGGCTTGATACTGATCCCCACGCCGTACCATGAGAGAGGTGTCAGTGCTATGTCTCTGCTGTAACCACAGTCACAAACCAGTGCCTGGGCCACATATGTGTCAGTGTCAAAGGGTTTCCTTCAATATATGTTTTTATGTGTTATGTAAGTTTTACTACATTATATATTTTATGTTTGCTATATTTAAAATTATACATTAATTTTATAAATCTAACAGATGTTCTATATTAATTTTAGCTCTCATAGGCAATTTCTAATCAGATTTCCATTCATGAAATAGTCATTTTTCTATATGGAAGATTTTTCTTTAGCAAAATTTAAAACCACAAAATACTTAATGTTTTTTTTTATTTTAGAGAGAGTGCACAAGCAGGGGAGAGGGGCAGAGGGAGAGAGAAAATCTTAAGCAGGCTCCACACTCAGCATGGAGCCGGACATGGGGCTCAATCTTACAACCCTGGGATCATGACCTGAGCTGAAACCAAGAGTCAAATGCTCAACCAATTGAGCCACCCAGGCACTCCAATACTTGTTTTTCAATAAAAAATTTTTAAAGCTAAGATAACTTTTTTAAAATAACTATTTTATTTCCTCTCATTTTATTGTATGCCAAGCAAAAAAAAAAAATGGTTTTAAGAAGAGTCTGAAGCAACTCCAGGTGGTAGAACCCCAATGAGCTAATAGAAAGGCTCCTAAATGCAGCAGGGTCCTAACCTGTGAGGATGTTATTCCAGAAGGAAAACACACCTTCCCATCTGTACTGCCCTCAGCCCTAGCAGGGGGATTTCTGGTCTCCAAGGTCAAGGGTGAGGAGCCAATCCTTCCACTAAGACTATCACTGATTTAAAAGCCTTAGTGATGGGTCATTCACATCTGATGTTCATCGGCTTCACTCTAGAAAGGAAGTTTTCGAGAGAAGGGAGAGAGGAGGAGGAAGCGTGCAATATTTCTCGGGGGAAAAAGGGCTTCCATGTGAAGATGACAAATTTCACTGACAAGTTTTGCAAGCTTTTATGAGACCTAGGAGTTTTTCTATGTAGTAAAGCTCTGCCCAAGCTTGAGCACCATCCCTAATGCTTTTATTTTTTTTACCAAATAAGAACTGATAGAAAGCTTTCCAGCAGTTGAGAGGTTGTACTGTCCAGGAATAAGCCCCACATGACACTCTAATGAGGAGACAGAGGCTATTTGTTCAGTCAGCCAGAGCCAGCATTTACTTTACTCAGCCCTAATCATGATTAAGAAAGCAAAACTTACCTTGGAAGCTGTTCTTCTGGATAAAAGAAATGCTGGAGAGGCCAGCATTCATGGTTTCTGTCTGAAGATCAAGGATAGTTCCTTTTTCCTTCCCACTAAAAACAAAAAAAAAACAAAAACAAAAACAAAAAAAACAAAAAAAAAAACAAAAAGAAAATAATGGTTATCAACTGTTAATTATATCTTGTAATAGTCATAATCCCAGAGAATTTGATCATTAACATAATTAATGACCACTTTGTTAGTGTGTTAACTGCTCTCCGCTCCATCCTGGGATACACAATTAGCAAGCCAGTCATTAAATACTAGTAATAACTAATTATTCCAGGATTAAAAGCTTAAATATAAATAAAAATGAGACTGAAACTCTTTAAATTAATGGGTTAATGTGAATTCCTTTTACCATGGTTGTACTGTATATTACATTCTTATGAACAATGTTATTTCTAGAGGGGATATGGCTGTTTCCAAGTGGGACTCAATTTATGGCTGCAGCAGATGTTTAATCTACCACATATTGGCTATTGTTTTACAAGTCCCCACACTTCCCTTTAACGCCATCTCCTTAACTCACATACTCCTCGGGTCTTTAGGGAGTCATTTGGGGGTGTTCAGGTTCATATTCTGGTGGGGGTTTTTTGTTCTTGTTTTTATTTTTGTTTTGTTGTTTTTTTTTGTTGTTGTTGTTTTTTTTTTTACTTTGCCCTCACAATCCAATTTTCAAGCTTTATTCCTTCCAGGAGCTTCGTGAGCCCCAGGATGACATATATACAGACATCTCTGCCACATTATCAATGTCATTATTGTCAACCAATATTGACTTCACATAAGTTTGGTCCATGGCTATCTCAATAGGGCAATATATTACCCTTGGATAGAATTTCGTTTTATCAAAGTGATTTTAGATCGAGTCACATAAATGTGAATTCATATGTCTCCTCTGATCCACAAAGCATATCTGAGATGGAAAGAATCAGATTTATATTAGCCCCATTTTTTTAAACAAGAAAGCCAAGGCAAAGAAAGGTCACGTGAACTGCCTGAGGCCACCTAGCAGGTTTATGTCAGAGCAAGAGTTAAGAGTAAGTGGTGTAGTGGAAGGAGCCCCAGGCTGGGATCAAGGGACCTGATTCTTTCCCTAGCTCTGTCAAGCTAGAAATATGTGTAAACTTTGAGGGCTTCAGCTTTTAGATTGCAGTTTCCTCACAAGTGAAATGAGGTTTTAAACTTGATAACCTCCCAAGGTTTCCCCCACTACTGCATTCGTAATTTACAGGTCTGTCTGGTATTACACCATAAGGCAGTTTAATTAAAACTGTGATATAACTCAGTTGTGTAAAGGAAATGCATTAAGGTGAACTGAATTAATTGAGGACACATTTATAAGGAAGCAAAGATATGGCTTAGGTCCTAAATGACAGGTGCTGGGGAATAGGACAGTGTTTTTGGTTAAGACAATGTTAAAACATGGCTGTGGAAACAGGACAAATCCACATATAAGCAAGACAACTACATGATGAGAAAAGATCACAACTATATTTTAGTAGTTTAAATTCTGTAAGGCTTCAGAAATGGAGACATCAATAGGCATTTCTCATATAGCTGGTGGCATTTCTATCTTCCATCATGGTATGAGTGAATCTTTCTGGACATCTCTCACTCTTCCTTCCTTGTGTTACATTCTAAGCTAAGCAATCCAGAGTTTTGACCTGTCAACTGGCTTCAAAGACAAATTGGATCATTCATATGAAGACTCTGCTTTTCCAATATTCTGCACACTCCCAAATTATGCCTAGAGACACACATGTACACAGATACACATTTTTTTCAGAAAAATTAATGACACAAGCATATGACAAAGCCAAAGTTTGACTGAGATAGGAGAGCATCACTTGGATAAAACAGGTTGAGAAAGTTACTGACAAAGCAGAGAAATCCCATGATCTGTAATTTATTCAGTCAATATGGACAAATTTTTCCTAAACTCATCTGATTCCTAAAATGCTTTATGCTTTTCAAAGTTTTCAACTATGTTATCATTGGAAAAGCACAAAGCCCTGTGAGGTTGGTAGATTTAGAATCAGGATTCCCAGTTTATACACTTTTCAAGAAAGAGTTGGATGGTGTTCCCAATGAGAGCCACACAAAAGTGTTCTTCTCATCACTGATAAATAGGGAAACAAGCTGAAAAAGCTACTTACTTAACTTCTGATATAAAAACATACATTTGCACGGGGTGGGGGGGGGGTGTCTGGATGGCTCAGCCAATTAAGCATCTGACACTTGCTTTCACCTCAGGTCATCATCTTAGAGTTGTGAGATCAAGCCTGAGGTCAGGCTCCACACTGGGCATGGACCCTTGCTCTCCCTCTGCTCCATCACTAACCTGCACACTTTCACACGCTCTCTTAAAACAAAACAAAACAAAACAAAACAACGTGCATTTGCAGAAGAATAAAACTGGACCACTTTCTTACACCATACACAAAACAAACTTGTAATGGATGAAAGACCTAAATGTGAGACAGGATACCATCAAAACCCTAGAGGAGAAAATAGGCAACAGCCTCTTTGACCTCAGCTGCAGCAAATTCTTGCTCCACACATCTCCAAAGGCAAGGGAATTAAAAGCAAAAATGAACTATTGGGACCTCATCAAGATAAAAACCTTCTGCACTGCAAAGGAAACAATCAACAAAACTAAAAGGCAACCAATGGAATGGGAGAAGATATTTGCAAATGACATACTGGATAAAGGATTAGTATCCAAAATATGTTAAGAACTTACCGAAACTCAACACCCAAAAACCAAATAATCCAGTGAAGAAATGGGCAGAAGACCATCAGGAAGGGAAGGGGAAAAAATAGTTTCAAACGGAGAGGGAGGCAATCCCCTAAGAGACTTAAATACAGAGTACAAACTAAGGGTTGATTGGGGGGGGGGCCAGGGAGAGGGGAAAATGGGAGATGAGCATGAGAAGGGCACTTGTTGGGATGAGCACTGGGTATTGTTTGTAAGCGATGAATCATGGCCATCTACCCCCGAAACCAAGAGCACACTGTACATGCTGTATATTAGCTAACTTGACAATAAATTTTTTTAAAGTGTGTGTGTGTATATATACACACATGTGTGTACATACATATACATACACACATACACACGTGTATACACATACACACGTACGTGTATACACACATACACACACGTGTATACACACATACATACACGTGCAAATGTGTGTACACACATACATACACATACATACGTGTATACACACATACACACACATATACATGTGTATACACATATATATACACATATATATATATATTGTATTGTCCCTTTAGCTGAAACACAAAACGAGTTTTCAGTGAAGTAGTTCTGACCAAACCTAACCAAGGATATGATTATTTTAAACTGTTAAGTTAAAAAAATATAAAATGACTATAGTATTGTTGAATCTGAACCCAAAAGGGAATGGAGAATCTGTTTTGTAATAATCCACTTTACTGTTGTGATTTTTAGGATTTTGGTCCTGATAATTAAAGAAGGTAGTTGTGGTCATACATGGCAGGAGGGATAGTTTCTGAAAATCAGGGGATAAAAATGAGAGTAGTGAGAAGGCAAAAAGATGAATGACAAACTGGGAAAATATAGTTGCAACTTCTATGGCAGAGAAATGATTAATGTCCCTGAAATATTAATAGCTTCTAAAGCCCAACAACCCTATAGAAAAATCAGCTGGAGAAATGAATAGACAGCCACAGAAACAGAAATTCAAATGGCTTTTAGGCTCATAAAAAGATGCTCAACCTTGCTCACATAAAGCAAAATGCAACTTGAAACCACAATGAGACATCATTTCTTACATGTTAGATTACCAAAAGTCCAAAGCTGGCTGCACACTCTAAGTGAGGCTGATGGGAAATAAGCATGCTCATATACTGCTGGTGGGAACAGAAGCACGACTGCGATGTAATTTGGGAAAACGTGCTTTTACCTTTTGACCTAGCAATTTCAATTGCAGGAATCCAACCCAAACTTCACTGATAAAAATGCAAAAAGACATAGGTAAGATGTTAATTTCTTGTCTATTTATAATAGCAAGAGACAAGATGCTAGATACAATGCAAATGTCTACCAATAGAAGACTAGTTGAAAAAAACCATAGAATATCAGCTGCACACTATAGTATTGTGTAGCTATAAAAAAAAAAAAAGATTTATATCCAGGCAATACTTTAAGAAAACAACAGGAGACAAAAAGTATGCTCCAATCTTTTGTGAAAGAGTGGAATACAAATATGTAAATAATATGTTATATATAAGTATATATAATATATATGTAATACATGTTATGTATGATCTGCTTAGAATTTTTAAATCCCCAACATTAAAAAGTGGTTACCGAAAAAAAACAAAAAACCCCCACAAAAATGAGGGAATCAGGAGGAAATGACAGAGACAGATGCCAAACTTCTTTCAGTATACTTTGTTGATTTGACTTTGAAGCCATGTAAATATTCTATACATTAATACAACATATTTAAATTTTTAAAAAGCAATCCCTCCAATTTCAAAATAAAATTCAACAAATGTGCCGGAACATATATCCAGTTGGTACCATAACAGGAAAATGTTCCAACGGATTTTAAAACACAGTATTTTTACCATATGGCTCTACAGAGATATATCCTAAAAACAAAATACCAATAGAAAATTAAAAAATCTTAAACAGTTCCAGTAATCATATTGTTATGCAGAGACCATTACTGACAGGATGTGGATGAAGCTGGAGATTCTTAAAATTGAAGAGACTGCAGATATAAAATGGATGAAATTCTGTAAAATCCCAATAGCCCTGAATTTTGATTGCTTTATTTTATTTTTTAAAAATATTCCCAGTTCAGTCCTCAGAAAAGACCTAGAAATAAAAACAAACCTTCTAGCAGAGTGCCTCTAGCTAGAGGTTTCTAGGGACAGAAGATCTTAACGAAGATGATAAGTTTAGGTCTGGAGCAAGATGGACTCAGAAAATGGTCATAAAAACTGCCATAATGGTATCAAAGATAAACAGGGTCTTGTCACAAGTACTGGGAACTGACTATACAGTGGCCAGTAGGAAGACATTCTGATCACTGATAATGGAAATAATGGATTTATTTCCCTTGTGTTTCAGTCAATGAGCTCATAATATTTTTAAAAGTATTTAATTGGAATTCATTAGAAGATGATAGCAGTTTTAATCATTATTATGAAAACTGGTCAATAAAGTCTGACTTTCCTATACAAACTGAACCACCAGGATACCAAATAGAAGTATTTCTTTATAGCAGTACCCTAGCTAATATACTATGAAATCCCGTATGAATTAATGGACCAAGTCAATAAGCATCAATGGCTGCTGGCATCATAAAAAGAGACAGCCAGATAGTAAATTTCTTCTGGTGGAAGAAAACATCACCATCTTGGGTTCATTTGTGGGCTTGAGGGGGGGGGGGGGGGGGGGGGGGGGGCGAGGGTGGTGGTACCATGTTAACCAGAAATAAAGAGAAAGAGACGAAGACAAAAATGTTAAGTGATAGTGTTGCAATCAGCGAAATTTTGACTATGTAAAATTCTACAGAACAAATGATGAAATCTCTCTTGCAAATAAAATTCAAGGGAAATAAAGAGATAAAAGGAGAACTTACAATTTAAGAAGGCGCTCATTCAATATAGTTATCAATAACCATGCATGGCCTTATTTGGATGCTAATTCAAATAAATGAGGGAGGTGGGGAGTGATAATCATGAAACTATTAAGAATTTAAATACTGACTGATTAAGAAACTATTTCAGGGGCATCTGGGTGGCTCACTGGGTTAAGCGTCCAACTCTTGATTTTGGCTCAGGTCATGTTCTCACAGTTCCTGGGATCAAGCCCTGTGGGCTCTGTGCTGACAGTGTGGAACCTGCTTGGGTTCTCTCTCTCCCTCTCTCTCTCTCTCTCTCTCTGCCCCTGTCCTGATCACTCTCTTTCAAAATAAACATTAAAAATAATAATAAACTATTTCAACATATTTTACATATGCCAACAGTAGTATATTTTAAAAGTTATCTTTTAGAGATGCATCATGAAATATTTACAGAATAGATGGGATTTCTGGAAGGGGCAAGTCTGGATACAGAGGACACAAGATTATCCATGAGTTGATATACTTTGAGCAAAATGATACATGCAGGAAGTCTCATCATACTTCTCTACCTGTTTTGGTATATGTTTTAAATAATAAAATGCTTTTCAACATGTGAGATAGGGGACAAAGTAGAAGGAATCCATTTTTATCATTAGTAAAATGTCCCCCTTTTAGTAACTTTTCCCATGTCACTGGTTAACCAATGATTTGTAGTCATGTGGACACAATCCTAGGTCCTTCTAAACAGAACCTTTGCTCAACTAATACCTGAACATCACGTTTTTATATAAATCACATAGTCTTCCACTGACAATCAGTACAAATAAACCTCTGTATATCCATGTAGTTCCTTAAGCCTCATACTTAAAACACCCTCGAAGTACAGCTTCAACTGCAGGGGCTTCAACAGCCACAAGTGAACTTTGTTCAGAATCCCCAGTAAAAGGATTTCTAACAAGGAGGCCTTGGTAAAGTTGAACTTAAGAGGGTGCTTGAATTTCTTTTTTTTTTTTTAACAGTTGACACACAAGGCCTAACATAAAAGTGCCTAATCAACACCTGATGAGTAGATAAATGAAAGTTCACATGGTACAGAGATTAAAAGTGTGGACTTTGTATTTTGGATATGGAAGTTGGAACCCGAGCTTCTTTGCTGAGGAATCATAAAACGTATTCTCACAAGGTGGTTCTGAGAACACTATTACATGATAATTTACATGCAAGATAGTCTGGCATATAGTAAACATTCCGTAAGTAGTTAATGACGCAGATACTGAGGTTTCAGAAAATAATCAATGCAACATTATATATATAATCCCCAAAAAGATGGATAGATGAGTGGGTAGATCATGTAGTTGATGCCATGAAGAGAAGCATAGTAAAACTAAACTTGTGTACTGGGTAAGGAACTGGATTTAGAACTTAACTCTGCCATGAATTACAAATTTGACATTGCACCAAGCACTTAACCTCACTGTGCCTGACAAAGTTACAAACACAATAACAGGATTTATTTAAATGCCATGACTAGTTCAGCAGTTCAGTCTTTTGACATGAAATATTTAGCATAAGGCAGATATAGATCACCAGAGCACAGAAAAGTTGCTGCTATTTATGTCTTTCCTAAGCAGTAAAAGCATACAGCTGTAGAACTCAGGTCTCCTCACTGTAGTTTCTACTTTTCAGTAGATGTTCCTCTCCTGTGGATCACTAGGCCAGCTGACCCACATCCCATGCATGCTAGCTTATATTGCAATGAGCCTATGGAATGCAGATGTGAATTAACTGGCATCTGGAAGGCAAAGTGAGGTGGACCAGATTAATTGCTATAGAAGTCCAGACAAACCCAAGACGTCCCCCAAATGCTGGTCTCCTTAGGCTTACTCTGTACACTATTCTTTACACTAGCTAATGCTACCCCAAAGTGTCGGTCCAGGTATCCAAAAAGCATACAAGGACAAGAATAGCAGCTATTAGTTCATAGGTATCTTACAGCTTTCAGTACCAAAGACCTAAAATTCTCTGCCAGGGAGTAGACCAATAAACAGCTGCTGGTATGAGCTAGGGTTCCTGTAGTTCTTATTCTGTGACATTTCAACATAAAACCTCATATACCCCAGAGAAGACAACATTGGGTGTAAAATGTTGTTTCTGAAGTATAAGCTACCATTTTACACAACATGGACTCTGGTAACTAAGAGCTAGGACCTGATTCAGTAAAGAACGGAGTTCCCAGGACCCAGAATCCATGGTGACCTTTCCAACTGGTCCTTCCACATAAGTTAATTAGGTTGTAAGCAAGCAACTAATCAGTCTGTGTCCTCCAGGAAATAGAGTTTTCCTTCTCTAGAATATCCTGGAAAAGAAATAACTAAAACCTTTTGTTAAGTACTCCACATCAAATAAAGAGACGAACTAATATCCAAGCCTCACTTCTGGGTCCAGCCAGAGTATTGCCAGACATCTGTAGAAGAAACACCTTTTTTTTCTGGCCCTCATAGATGCCTGGAACCATGAAGCTGCAAAATCACAGGCAGATCAAGAAGCAAATAGGCACAGCGGGCTGACTTCTTCACAGTACAGCACAGAGAATTATGCTCCACTGCCTCTCCCCTCAGTGTCTCTTCTTAGCCTCTAAGTGAGCAACTTCCACATCTTCAGAAAAATTCTAAGAGAATCCCACCTCAGTGACTCCTTGCCAAAGGGTTGAGGAGTGACTTGGGTGACCAGTGAGGAAGCAGGAACCGCACGGAGCTGGCTCAGGATCCCATGGGATCTCTAGCAAGCCAGCACATATGCTGGTTAGGTGTTTGTTTTGCTTCTGCCTCCTATGGGGAATTGCTCATGTCTGCCTTCTAGCAGGAAGTTGGGAGGGCCTTCTCTTACTGTCCCTACTGGCGGCACTCACAGGAAGAAGGCAGGAATGCTGCAAAAGGGCTTTTTCTTTGCATGCCCATACTCACCCTTAGACCAAATGTGCATTTTGGGGGTGGAAGAATTATACCAGGACCTCAGTGTGAAGGAAGCCATTAAAAATATGCACCTTTGACCTCAAGTCTGTATTCTTCAATCTAGCTTTACCAATAATACTCATCTATTTGACACCCATGTCTCATTCTCACTTGGTTCATGAACCTGTGGAGGTAAAGAGAAGGTCCTAATTTCCTTTCCTCCATAAAACAAACAGTAGCCAACAATCTTGGACAGATCTATCATAGCCCACTTCTTCAGGAAAAACTGTCCTGTCACCTGTCTCACTGCACACCCCCCCTCCCCATCAGATTTACTGGAAAAGGCCATAGCTAGTTCCTAATTCCTGTGTCCAAGCAGTGTCTCACTATTTGACACTGTCTGATCTGTGCTCCTGGGCAAGCCATTTGTGCCCTGCTTTTCTTTTGAAAGATGGAAGGTCAGGAGAGATACAAAACAGATACAAAGCCCTTCCCAGATCTAACATTCTCCAAATCCACATACCATATAGACAATAAGGGTAATACACAGTCAGAAAAGGTAATGCACCATAGGCATGGAGGAGCCAGAGCTTAAGCTGGCACTGTTGAAGGGGTATATTTGGACATGCAGTAAATAGGTGATGGTATTTCAAATAGGTGACATAGCTTGAGCTAAGTAGCCTTAGAGTTGTGTAAGACCTCTAGTTTACAAATCTCAAAAACGGTCAAATTTGTTTTATAGAAAATTGTTAGCAAATTCATGCTCTGACAAGTGTAATGATCCTATAGCTACAACAGTACAGGGTAGGAATTCACTACCCCCAACTGCTCCACAGGGGACAGAGACAGACAAACAGATGTAGAGCTCATGTTTACAAGGGTTGTAACAAGTGAGATGGATTGAACAGGGCAGAGGATTCAGATAGAGCAACGTGGTCAGATTGATTGCTTCTAGGTCAATCATCAAATGAGGATTTGGAGTGCCTTAGGTTCTATCTAATTCTCTCATTAAGATGACTGGAATAACCAGGCCACTGAACAGTCAATATGGTTATTTCATTCATCTTAATGACCCAATCAGATCAACTCTTGGGAGATCTTCAACACCAACCCCAGAGGGGAAAACTCATACAAACTAAGGGCAGCTTTAGTTGAGCTCTCACAATTTAATGATGGACTTAGTCACAAAGATCCCAGGAGGGATGCAATATGACCATTTATTGTTTATAAACAAAGATACTAAGGGCACTATCTTAATGAAGCAAAAGGAGAACACTGATTAATTAAATGGGCAAAGACTGGGATGATCTGAATATAGAGGATCAAAGGACATATTTCCAAGTCACAAAAGAATAAAAAGATAAGCAAGAAGGCAGAGATGATGAGCAAGCTGATGGGAGAAGAGGAAGGTCAGATATATGATGCATTAATGTATCGTCAACAGAGCTCAGACCCTAAAAACATAGGGAAGTTTTAATGTTGGTTTTGACAATATTAAAAGTGGTGATGATTTTAATGATAATAATTTGATCTTTGGCAAGAAGGAACAATAGTAATCAAGAAAGATTAATGCAAAAATTATAAAACAGAGGTCTGGAAAAGCTTCTGTTGGCAAAAATGAGACAGACACTAGAGGACACCAGACCTAAGAAGCAGGTGATAAGAGAGCAATAGCTGTGAATATATGAAAGAGTAAGGAATTGAGAATAAATTTTTTATGAACTGAATTGTATGCCACCAAAATTCACGTTATTGAAACCCTAAACCCAATGTAGCTATATTTGAAGCCAAGGCATTTAAGGAAATAGTTAAGGTTAAATGAGGTCATAGGGCAGGGCCCTAATCCCATAGGGCTGGGGTCCATTTATGAAAAGGAAGACAAACCAAAAGCACATACACACAGAGAAAAGGTCATCTGAAAACACAGGGAGATGGTGGCCATCTGCAAGCCAAGGAGAAAGGCCCCAGGAGAAACCAACTAGGCAGGCACCTTGATCTTGGACTTGTAGCCTCCAGAACTACAAGTAAATAGGTTCTGTTGTTTAAGCTCCCCAGTCTTCGGTATTTTGCTATGGCAGCCCAAGCAGACTAAAACAGAGACCAACCCCAAAGCCACTTACCTCAGATCAAAAACAAATTTATGCAGTTCCTATCATTGAGAGATGAAGTAATCTGCTTGGAAAGAGTCTAAGATAAGGAGAATGCCCTCCCAGATTTAGGCTGTTACAACGAACAAGGTACAATACCCAATCTCTAGTATCGCCGTGGCAATCCAGACCTTGGCTAAGAACATTAAAAGATGCAAACCCAGACCCCAATATTTGGACACTGGAACACCAAATACAAGTATTTGGATACCTCAGACTTTAAGGCTGATTTTTTTTCTTTAGCTTATCAGCATCAGTCCAGCCTAATAGTTAGAACTATAGCATTAATATATCAGAAAGGCCATATATCAGAAAAAGACAAGACTATAAGGCACAAACAGCCACAAAGTTATTTAATTCTAACAAAGTTGTTTTTCTCATTCACCAGGCTTCCAGGTAGCAACTCAAGGGGATAAACTAGAGAGGCCAATGTATTGCATTCCTGTATTAGAAGTATAGGCCTATGTGGTTGAGAAAATGAAGGGTCAAATGCCATCAATTAAAAGCTTAAGCCAGGAAATGGCATAGAACACCGGTGTTCTCAGCCCATTGCCAGAAGTAGTCACTGACACTACCTACATGCAAAAATTGTGGGAAAGCCTCATCCTCCCAAATCAAACAGTGGGTTTACCACAACCACTTGGAGGGATTGTTGAAAACTCAGATCTCTGGGCCCACCCTTGGACTTTGATTCTGATGCAGAGGACTGGAAATTTGAATTTCTAGTAAGTTCTCAAGTGAGGCTGATGCTGCTAATCCTAGGAACCCCCTTTGCAAACTCCTATTAGATCAATGGTTCTCAAGCCTGGCTGCACATAAGAATCACCTGGGCAGCTAGTAAAAAGATACATGCTGAGGCCCTACCCCTAGACACTAATTTGGGCAAGAGTGATGCCCTGGCATCTAAAAATATCCCTATGCTATCATGGTTTCTAGTTCCTAAGAATGTAATTTAAACGTTGTCAGGGGATAGTCTTCCAAGGGCTCATATCACAGATGACCAAGTTCATTACCACATAGAACAGTGGCACCCCAGGCCTAAAAACCAAATGTCCTGGGTCCCAGGTGGTACCGCCTCCTTTAATGGGACAGCACACAGAACAAGCAGTATTGTTTTAAGACCAATTTACTCCCCGCATTTCTCTTACTCCCCTTAAAATGCACCTGCCACTTTCCAGGCAGAGCCTGCCCTCAAAGCAATAGCTGCTGTTGCTGGGAGCAGTGTGTCCATTTCCAAATTCTGTGTAGCTGAGGATGCAGCCCAGAAGAGACTACTTGGGAGCTCTCCTCCCTTCTCCCTACCTATCCCTCAACCTGAGTCACCTGGCTCTGGTTCCCTGACCTAGCCCCACACAGGCTCTGTCTCTGCCCCAGGAGCTGGGGGCCAAAGTGGCCTTTGCTAGAGGAGAAGCCCACTTCTAAAGAAATTTCAAATAAAATGAACAAAGCTGCTGTCAGAGTGCCCTTTTGTTCCACGTTGACTAGATCCAGGATGCCAGAAGGCAGCACAAGAGGAATCTCATTTTAAAAAGCAACTGCAGGAGATAAAACTGACTTACCCAACTATCTGAGATTCAGGTCCTCCTCTACTCCCATTCCCAACACAAACACACAGTGTTCGTTTGCCCATTATGGAATTTTACTGAATTCATCAACTCTAAGTAAAAATAAGTAAAAGGTGATCTACCGTGCCTTTACAGATTTTGAGCTGATTTAACAGCCATCTGATAAACACGCCCTGCATCTCTAATGGCCTCCTGGCCTGACACCTTGATGTAAAACTGAGAAACATCGCCATCTTCTGGCCAGAGGGCCCACATGCGTGGAAATTTCCACTTCTCCATTGCTTTCAAAACAGAAGCATCGGCTGAAGGCAGCACTAGGTCTGGGAATTCTTTGCAATGGTTCAAATACACTGCCCATCACTCAATTCCTTTCACCAAACTGCAAACTACAACATAAAATTTTGGTTGACTTTCTGGTGTGAACAGATGAGTTGGGAAGGGGAGGCTTTTTGCATGGTACTTTTTTTTTTTTTCTTTTTTTTTGGCACTTATCTTTTCTTTAAATTCTCAATGTTGGGAATTACACAGGTCCATCTAACAAACATTGACTGAGCTTCTTCCATATGCTAAGTATCTATACCAAAAGAATCAAGTGACAGAGACTGAGGAGTGGGAAATGGAGGTTTCACTTGTATAGTGACTAAAAAACTGAGGTTCTGTGCTTTGAATCTCTACATCTCTACAGTGAAACACACATCAACCATATTGGAAGGAGGCTTTCAGCACAACAAGGTGATTTATCCTTTAGATAGCCAAAATAATGCACTCTTGTGGCTTCTTCTGCACTGTATCATTCTTAGACAATAGGAGAGGGACACATTTTGACCTAAGAGAAGGGTGGTTGGGTCCATGATTTAGGTGTGTCTGATTTTTACTTCTCCCCACTTCCTCTCCCAGTCTTAGGTAACTTCCCAATCAAGCCCAACTCTCCAGTCTCCATCTACTCCACAGACCTCACATCTGACAGCCCAAAGCAAGTTGTCTAGCATGGTTGTTCTTGCTCTAATGCTTGTTCTAGGGGAACTTATTTAAAGTGTACACCAAGATTAACAGGGGAAGTAGTAAGGGAGGAAGTACCTGCATAGCATGCAAGGTACAGAAGTGGGAACTGTTTTTGTGATGAGGCTTGGGGGGTGAGTGATGGTTTCCCAGCTCACGATGCTTTTATCCCATGGAGCACCTTTGCATTCAGCTTCACTGGCTGTGGAGTAGCTCTTTTTTTAAAAGGAGGGGTGCACAGGTGGGAACCCAAGGTAATCAATCCTGACTGTGCAGTGCCCTGGGGACAGCTCTGACAACTCTTTCTAGTTCTCTGTTGCCCCTTCTCTCTACTCCCCACATCTTCTCTACCCCAATAGGCCAAAGAGGAACCTCATCTCACATGACTCGGAGCAGGGAATCAAAGGGAATAGGTAGAAGCAATGCCAGGCACTGTAGGGATTCCCTGCCTGTGATGGGCTGGCTTAGAGACAGTCTTGCCTGCTTTGTCACTGAGAAATGACTCAACATAAAAACAAGAAGAGCTCACTGGGAACATGGAGGGGAGAGTCCAAGACTGCACATGCTGTCATCTGCAGATGGTTAAGTATTCTACTTTCCCAGAACACTGGTCCCGTGGGAGAAATGACCTTTAAAATTCAAGATAGTTACAGCAAGAAGAAAACAAAGATGATCACACAGATAAACCCAAAGTCCTCAGAAGGTAATGTACCCAAGTTCACACAGTATTTAAGTGGCAAGGCTGAGTCTTCAGGACCGAGGTAAGATTTCTCACTTGCAATCTGCCACTTCATCACAAAATAGGGCAGTGCCACTTGCCATAAGAAAATTTTGACCTTGTCATCATCTTGAGAAGTCCTAGGTTGTTTGTTTTTTTTTTTTTTTTATATCACCCTATCCTAATCGACCCTCTAACCCCAGGACCTCCTTTCTCTGAGTATCTCCTTACATCAGAGGATAACAATTAAAGTAATTCATACTGAAGCATTAGAGATTCAGGTCACATATGTATTTTCCAGCATTGAGGGTTGCAATTGTAATAATAAGCACCCAAGAGGAAAGTACAGGGAAATAGGCCATCTTCTATAGCAAGAGTCTGCCCTGTTCAGTGGTAAGTACCTTGGATTCTGAAGGCAAAATGCTGGAGATGGCATTCTGTATGTGACCCTTGAGATCTGAAAAAATAATTTAACCTCTACTAGTGTTGTAGTAAGAATAACATAATACACATATGGTGTTTTGAACAGTGTATGGCACATGATAAACAGTCAATATTAGCTTTTGTTTTACTGAGTGACCACTGTCAATTGCGACTAAGAGAAAAGCTACATTTTTCTCATTTATGTACCAATATTCTTTCTTTTCCAGGATTAAGAATTAAAAGGTAAAAAGAAAAAGCCATTTAGATATTGTACCAGGAAGTTCCAAAGGAGACAACATTCAGAGTAAGTATGCTTTACAACTAACCCCAACAGCAGACCCCTCTTCAAAACACTTGCTCCTATTTCCCCTGCCCAAAACATGGTGTTTGTTTTCAGCAATAATTAGAAACATGATTCAAAAACCTGTAAAGGCCTCAAGACATGATCCTTGAATAAGAACCATGGTACCACTACACAGGAAAGGCATTTGAAATCAAGTTACCTGAGGTGAGTGAATATGCAGTGAATTCAAGATAGCTGCAGAGCCTAGAAAGCACACTCTAGTACTGGAATCGCCCTAAATCACAAATATCCACTTGACCTCTCTGGGCCTCAGTTTCCTCTTATGTCAACATTACACTCGGATATAGGAACTCAGCAAAGTTGCAGGATATAAAATCACTGTACAGAAACTGGTTGCATTATATACCAATAATGAAGCAGCCGTAAAAGAAATCAAGTAATTGATCCCATTTACAACTGCACCGAAAACCATAAGATACCTAGGAATAAATCTAACCAAAGAGGTAAAAAAAAAAATCTGTAAGCTGAAAACTATGTAAAGCTTATGAAAGAAAACGAAGAAGACACAAAAAAATGGAAAAACATTCCATGTTCATAGATTGGAAGAACAAATATTGTTCAAATGTCAATACTACCCAAAGCAATCTACTCATTCAATGCAATCCCTATCAAAGTAACACCAGCCTTCTTCACAGAGCTAGAACAAATAGTTCTAAACTTTGTATGGAATCAGAAAAGACCCCAAATAGCTAGATTAATGTTGAAAAAGAAAAGCAAAGCAGGAGGCATCACGATTCCAGACTTCACACTGTATTACAAAGCTGTAATCACCCAAACAGTATGGTACTGGCACAAAAACAGACACATAAATCAATGGAACAGAATAGGGAACCCGGAAATGGACCCACAAATGTATGGTCACCTCATCTTTGACAAAGCAGGAAAGATTCTCTAATGGCAAAAAAGTCTCTTTAGCAAATGGAACTGGGAAAACTGGACACCAACATGAAGAATGAAATTAGAACACTTTCTTACACCATACATAAAAATAAATTCAAAATGAATCAAAGACCTAAATGTAAGACAGGAGACCATCAAAATCCTAGAGGAGAAAACAGGCAGCAACTTCTCTGACCTCACGACAGCAATCTCTTAGTAGAAATGTCTCCGGAGGCAAGGGAAATAAAAGCAAAAACGAACTATTGGGATAGTTTTATCAGGATAAAAAACCTTGTGCACAGAGATGGACTAGGGTATATCTTAAGTCTTTGGGGTTTTCTAGTCATACCCTTCCTGGAAGTATCTGTTTTCATATAGGTGTATTACAAGGCAAAGATGGTGAAGGGATGAATTATTTGAATTATTAAATGAATTGGATGAATATCGATGGATTATTTGTGGCACATATCCATTTGTCAAGGTTGGGGTTCATCCCAGTTTGCTCCTTTTCCCTAGTATGTGACCCATCTCTATGGCCATTCTCTGTGTATCTTCCAGGTTTCACTAATGCAGCCCTGCCCTTCCTAGAACCACCCCCCCCCCCGAATTTGACCACCAAACCTCACCACATTCCCCACACACCTCGTTTCTATACTAATGTTTTTCCTTCCATAGCTCAGCTTAGTGTATCTCCCTGTTCAGTCCTGCAGTGAAATCCTTGAGATTAAGTGCAGAAGATCCCATGAAGATAAAATCTAACCTGAAATCTGGAAGCGTAGACTTAATTTCCCTGGCAGTTCTTTTTTACTTGAGGTCTATAGCCCCAAAATTCACCACAAAATTTAATCACTACTTTTGATGCACAGGTGCATACCTGATTTGGTATTTAGCACCATAAGCACGTAACATGTTTGGAATGACAACTGGTCTTTCAATGTAATTCTAAACTACTTGATTTTTCTTTAACGAAACCAATAGGGTGGGTGAGTGGTACTTGAGTGTTTCAACAACTATTCTACTGTGGGTCAAACTGATCTACACGAATCCTTCTGTAGGACAGTTCATTTTGACCAGCTGGCCTGGATTTCTGTGGTTTTGCCAAACTTACCTGGGGGAAGAAAGTTGTGGTCAACCTGTTTGTCCAAACCTATCCGTTCAAATCGTCTGCAACAATTTCAACCACTGTAGGTGCCTTCACTCCTCAGAAGTCTGGACACGTACCTTTGTCATTGCTATGAATTTTAATCGAATGCAATGCTGCAAAATGCTATTTGAGTCCATCTCAAATTCCGTTTTCACTGAACAATGGGGAGTATATGTATGGAAACTGTTTCACATCCTTGTTTTGAAGCATTTTTTTTCTTACTTTGAAAGGTCAACGTGCATCTTCCCACCTTTTGGTCTTAGGGAGCACAAGCCTTCCGAATTTTTATGAGCTCCAGCTGGAGTTGTGGGAGCCATCCACTGCAACATCAGTGTGATTTGTGTAGCATTAATAGCCCTTTTGTTCCACGAACTTCAATTCCCTTTGAAATAGAAGAGTATTGAACTCACCATTTCATATGGAGAATGGAGGGAAATGTACGCCTGGATGTGAGCTTATGTGCTCTAGTTATTGATACTGACATCAAGATCACACTCCACGCCAGTCCTTGGGCTCCAGGGAGCTCAGGGCATCGATCTAGGGAACATAGGATGTGTTACAGGTCAGACTGAAAAAGCACGACGTTACAACACTGCTCTCAGCAGCAGGGTTCTGTGGGTTGCTGCTATGCTGAGACACCTGCCCATTTAACCAGCAAGAACCAAAATATTGCACATGTACTAAGGTCTCACGTGTGAGTACGTGTTGTAGCAACAAAAGGGGTTTCAACTTTGAGCCTATCTTACTACAAAAATAAAAATCACTATCTAAGTCTGGGTCAATATTTTTAAAGGAATTTTGTTTTTTAGTGCTGCCTCTCAAACCAATGATAGCAGAACAGGAGTGAAGTTCATAGGGAAAAAAAAAATAGTTGCTCCGTTTCAAAGCATGCTCTAGAGAAACCTTACAACAGAACTCCGTCTCAAGTTAGTGCCAAAGGAGAACTGCAAGGAATTAAATTATTTCCAGAAAGCAGAAGTTACAGTAAGGCAAACAATCACCATATACTCAATAAGGTGAGCTAAGCTATAACCTGTAAGGAAAAAAAAAATGATCCTATGTTGACTGATGCCAGGCTCTCCCTAGGAAACTAACCCTCACAATTGTGTTGCAAAATACCACCTGCATTAGCCACTCTTTTGCTCCCCAACTTCCAATCAATTGCCTAACTCCCATACCGGGCTCTCAAGCGCCTCCTAATGGAGCCTCAATGAATTATCCAGCCCTCTCTTAGGCACCAGGCCACTTACCCCACTACCTCCATCATTAACCCCTTATTTGTCATCCCCTCCACTGAGCATGCTAGCAATTGCTCAGTTAAGCAGCCAAAAGCTACTTTTATTGGGTACTAACTACGCCATGCCCTGTGCTAGGTGCTTTATTAAGAAGTACAAAGAAATAAGCTACTATTCTTACAAGGAAGGATTTCTAAGAGGAAAATATTCTGGGATAGGGTGATGCTTACCAAATTGCATTTAAATATGACTGGGGGAATTCTCATCAAAACTCAAGTGTCCTTAAGGAAACAATATGTGTTTAGAGAGTTTATTTTGGGCCAAATTATTAAAGAATCTTGAATAAATTCCATTGATCTTTCAACACTCAACAGAAAACAAACTCTTTCCTACTCACTTCAGAAACCTACTTTTCCCACAAAGAATTCTTTAAAACCCAGCCAAAAGTGCAATCTTTTTCTTTTCTAATCTCTTAAGTATTAAATTGTGGTCTGTACTGTACCTATGGCAGTCGATTTAAATGCTCCCTTGTATTTTTGCCTCACACATTTTCCAGGCAGCTGTTTATCCATTTCATTAAAGCAATATTTATATACAAGTTATGCATTTTAAGTTGGGGAACTATCATACCACATAGTGTGAGAATATTCTCACCACCCCAAAAAAGAAACTTCATCAACCTTTTGCAATCGCACATTCACTCACCCCTCTGACTCTAGGCAACCACATATTTACTTTTCATCTCATGAAATTCACCTTCTCTGATCCATTTCCTATGAATGGAATCCTATGATATGTGATCTTCTGTGTCTTCTCTCACTTAGCCTAATGTTCTCGAGGTTCATCCACATTGTGGCATGTATCGGTACTCACTCTTTAATTGAGTAACATTCCCTTGTATGGATACATCATGTTTATTTGTTCATCAGTTAACGGAAATTTGAATTGGTTCCCTTTTTTGGCTAGTGTGGATAATGCTGCCATAAACATTTATGTACAGATCTTTGTGTAGACATAGGTTTTCATTGCTCTTGGGTAGATACATAGGCGTGGGAATTCTGAATCAGGTAACAAATATGTGCTTAACATTTTAAGAAACTGCCAAGCTGTTTTCCAAAGTGGCTGCACCACTGTACGTTTCCATCAGTCAGGCATGAGAGTTCCTAGACAGATTTTTATCCTAGTGGGAATTCATGAAAAAAAAAAAAATTGAATACCCTCTCAAAAGTATTTTCACCAAAAGCACTCCAAAAAATACATACTTCATTTTCCACTTTATATAGGGTGAGGATGAGGCAAAAACAAAAAAAAACAAGAAATAAAAAATATATACCTCAATTTCCCACAATGAATTCGTCCTAACAAGCCTAGGAAAATACAAGGAAGAAATAAACTATTAAAACGTAAAATTTATATAAAGTAAGTATCCACCCAAGTGTAACAGTTTCTCTGAATGTAACTTTCAAGTTGCCAGTATAGTCTCAAGCTACATAGGAAAATTAATTTTATTATAGTCACACCATATATGATTTCACAGGGTTTTTACTTGTAAAGAAGAGGTCAATCTGAGCTAGTCAAAGACTGGAATTATAGAGTATTTGAAAAGAAGTACGAATCAATTTAAATTCATGTAGACTCACCAAGTATAAAAAAAAATGCGGACTCCTCATCACAATGGCATATGCTATCCAGGCTGACCCTGCTCAGCTTTCTGACTTTCTTTGTGCTCAGGGTCAACTTTATCAACCGTGCTCTAGATTCCTTAAAGGTCCCTAGGCTTTTGCTCATTGTTTTTTTGTTTTTTTTTTAGTGTGCTATTTCTTGTTTCCTCTTTTCTAAATATTAACATATGTCAGATTTCAAGTCTCCATTCAAAAGCCAACACTTTCCATTCATGCATTTACTTAGTATAAATTCTTCACTTATACCTCATTTAATTGCACAAAGTGGGTGTTATTTTACAGATGACAAAATCAGGGTTTAGGCAATCTGTGGGAGCTGCAAGGTATTGTACAAATAAATGGCAGAGTCAGAATTCAAACCCAAGTTTCTGGACCCCAAAATCCCAGGCTCTTCACCTGGGCATTGCCCTACCCTCTAGTTTTACCTTATTTCACTGTTATTTAATCATTCCTTGAGTTCTACTGAGCTTTGTTTCCGGTCCTTTGCTACTGGTTGTAATTGCCTACAAGGCAAAGATTCCATTTCACTCATTTCTGTATTCCAGAAGTTTCTAGCATAGATTTGAGTAGTCAAGATTCAGTAAAAATGTCCCAAATGGATACAGATATATGATCCATAGGACACCAACTAAACCTCCTGGAAGACCACCTTACTCAAAACATTTCCTTGCATCTAAGTACTTGATATCAAAGGCTCAAAACAAAAGTAACATTGAACTAAAGAAAAACAGTTAAGTTTTTTTTTTATCATTTATTTGAGAGAGAGAGAGAGAGAGAGAGAG
>NW_026057586.1:30980465-31024718 GCF_023721935.1 Panthera uncia
TATATGCGTGTGTGTATATGCGTGTGTGTATATGCGTGTGTGTATATATGTATATGTGTGCGCATGTGTGTGTGTGCATATGTGCGTGCGTGCATATGTGCATGCGTGTGTGCGCGCGCATGTGCACGCCTACATGTGTGTATACATATATATGGTTTTTTTAAATTTTTTTTTAACCTTTATTGATTTTTGAGACAGAGAGAGAGCATGAACGGGGGAGGTTCAGAAATGGAGACACAGAATCTGAAACAGGCTCCAGGCTCTGAGCTGTCAGCACAGAGCCCGACATGGGACTCGAACTCACGGATTATGAGATCATGACCTGAGCTGAAGTCGGATGCTCAACCGACTGAGCCACCCAGACGCCCGTATATGTATTTTTTTTTTAATACAGGTCACTTCATTTTATCTCTGGAAGCTAGAGAATGCTAGCTTTACCTTTGGTTCCAGTTTGGGCAAACAATTTACTTAGACCAGAGGGATGCTGCACAGCACAAGTTTCTCTAGAAAACCTTTTTTAAGGTTATTAAGCTTTCACTGGGTGACCTCAGCTCTATGTGCATCTTCATCCTGAGACCGGCCTGAAGGAGCAGGACCCACATGGAACATGCTAGGTGTGTATCAGAAAGAAAAGACCAACAGATCAATCCCACAATGGTTTTGAAGCTTTGCTTAGAAGTAAAATATCATTTCTGTTCACATTTCATCAGCCAAAGTCAGTCATGAGAAAGGCAATGGAGGAGGAAATTATTTGTTCACTGGGGAAGGGGAAGGAGAAAATCTCTCGGGACAATAGGACAACCGAATACAGCTTGTGTTACTCTGATAGGCCCCGCTCTTTTCCTTTATCTCCCTTCTCTCTAGCAAGTTCCAACCTGGGCTCTCTTCCTGCTCTCCTCTTATCCATACTCCCAAACTAGGTCTTCTATCATTGATGCCTATTTCCTATTCTTATTCTTCCATGACCTATGCCTCATGCATCCATTCCTAAAGAACTTGAGTTTATAAAATGATTTATCAATTTAATAGCTAATAATCATTCAGAATATAATAGTGTTCCTTACACGGACTTCAAATTATCTCCACAAATAGTTTTAAGCCCTACATAAACACGGGTATGCTAGAGATTTTACACAAAATCTACTCCCTTAAAAAGCCTATTAAACAGTTGGGCATAAAAGACCTAAAACACAAATGTTAGGTAAATTAAAATATCTAAATAGCATATATACACATATATGTGTGTATGTACATAGGTATATGTATATATGTATATATTGTTTTCCAAAACTGGAACCAAAGGCATACCTAGCATTCTCCAGAGCCATTTTCAACTTCAGAGGACCCGCTTTCTCACTTTCCATATTCAATACCAATTCCCAAATTCCTCAGGAAGGCATTTCAGAGTGGATTTGCTAAACTTCCCACTTAAGGCAACCTCAAAGTATGACAACATTTAAGGTGAACATTTACTTTAAATACTTCGAAATCCAAGGCCCCAAGACCCAAGTCTACATGGTTTATAGAGGTTTTTATGTAGAATATAAAGCATTCAAGAAAAATACCACTATAGAGGGGCATGTGGGTGGCTCAGTCGATTATGCATCCAACTTCAGCTCAGGTCATGATTTCATAGTTTGTGCGTTCAAGCCCCGTGTCAGGCTCTGTGCTGAGAGCCCAGAGCCTGGAACCAGTTTCTGATTCTGTGTGTGTGTCTCTCTCTGCCCCTCACTCACTTGTGCTCTCTCAAAAATAAATACATGTTAAAATTTTTTAAAGAACAAGGAAAGAAAACTGCCACCACAGGTCACTGGAATTTACACACAGGTAAGTAGTAACAAAACCCAGGCCTTCTTATCCCCATCCAGCTCTCTTGGCCCTTCTACACACCAAGTTCACTATCAGGTCATAAAATTGGCATCCAAGATACCTACCTGTAATAGTGATTCCCCAAATACCCTCCCTCTTCTTTATCCAACACACTTAGCAGACCCACATTCTTGGTCTTCCACCATAATTCACCACATTAAATCCACACAGATTGTTTAAAGGCAGCTTGGTAGGTCAACTACTGCAAATCTGCTTTGTGCCTTTGAGCTGCCACCCAGGGAGGGAGTGGGTTCTCTGAGCTGCTTATTCCATCTCCCTTCTCCCCACAAGTTACAACATGGCCATAAATATCATTAGTATTTGAGTACAGTGGAAAATAGAAATTTTAAATGATTAAAAAAGAATCATTTAAAAAATAATTACTAACATCTTTTTATTTGAGAGGAAGAGAAATATACTGTGAATCAATAGAAGCCTTGGCCCACAGTCTCTAAGCCTTATTTATCTGGGAGTTGTTTACCTCCCTGAGTCCTCTCTCAGAGGAAAGAATAATTATTGCTTAATTATAGAAGTGAATTTTCTCTTCCAGTTCTAAAGATGACTCATAGCCCTTTTTACACAAAGTATCTGCGGGTGGGGGGCAGTTGGGTGAGGGAGAAACTTTAATGCCAAATATCAAAGGTGTTGAAGGCTTCCATCTGGGACAGCAACATGGTACATGACTCCCCTAAATGACAACAGAGACACTGCCACGTGGCTCTAAGTCTTGTCAGCGAGTTATGTCCAAGTCTATAAGAAGTGAAGTCACAAGATGTGTCTTCAATCAGGAACCATCTTTCTGCTTCTCATGACCACAGGGGCAGAAGAAATCCCTCTAGAGGAAGTCTCTTAAAATAGTTCCAGATGAGCTATCCCATTACTGGGTTTTAACTATCCTCTGAGCAACACAGGGTCCATCCATGTATATCCGATTCTATAGTAAACTTAAGTTGTCCAAGTGGGTGATTCAATTTCTGCTTGTTCTCTGTGAGGCTGGCATTTAGGTCCCTTCTCAGTCTCTAACTCCAGTAGGATCCCTCAGCTCCAACTAGCATTTGAGTCTGTCCTCTCTCCCCAGCCTCATCAGGAAGATTTATGGTTCAGCCAGCTCCACTCTAATCCTGAGTCTTTAGATTCATTGGGAAGAAATCATGGTGAGGTCACCGTCATTCATTTCCAGAGAAATGGAACAAAGACCAAAAGAAAACTCAGCAAGACACTACCCTATTTCATGTACTACTTCTTGAACATTTCATTTGCAAGAAATACTGTTGATATATTACATTATATAGAACTTTACCTTATGAACTTTTCTTCTCATTTAAAATGTAGACTGAGTTGGGACCTTTCCCAACCACCCAGCTATCAGGCTTCTGGAGTGGTGGCAGGGGCAGGGCAGGGCAGGGCAGGGCAGGGCATGTGTGGGGAAAATAAAAGGAAAACCAATGGCAGGATTCAGACCACATACAAAACTTCTTTTTGATTATGAAGTCTCAGAGTTTCATTTAACATTCCCTTTTGTGATCCATTAAGAAGGCAGATAGGGTTTTTCCTTCTGTGTGTTAAGGCAAAAACACCCACTACATGTTCAAGGGCACAAATGGTGATTTTACAGTGCTGACAATGAAGGACTCTCAGACCAGGAGAATAAATTTATCCATCAAACACAGTACCTGATAGTGTGACCTTAGTACATTAGGTAAGTATCACCTCAGGCTACAGATGAGTATCATAGCCAAAATACACACACACACACACACACACACACACACACACACGCACTGTATGATTACAAAGACAGAAACACTGCTAGGAAAGGTAATAGATCATCATTAACATCTTAGTGTAAATGACTTTACACAGATATGAAGAAAGAAGAAATTATAGAAAACCGAGCTGATAGAACAGGTTGCCTATGTGTTCATTTTATGAAGGACTGGGCCTGGCTAAAGATATAGGCACTCTCTCCCACCAAAACCACACAACACAGGTCTTTTCCACAACATAGCCCCCATCTTGAGTTAGTCCTCATCTAATCATTAAAATCATTGGTAGCTGGAAAAAGAAAAAAAAAGTTTGCTATACCAATCTTGTGGTCTGTGGCAGGTCTCATCTTCACAACATTTTCTGAGGAGGAGAGAACGATACTCTTTCATTTTCTCCCTTGACCTATTTTAGCATATTCTGTCCCACTTAATATTTTCCTTCCTTTGCATTCTCTCTCTTCCATGTTATGCAAACGAGCTGCTGAGCTGGAGAAAATAAACCCCATTTGTCTTCCTGCCACCCTCCCTGAAGGGTGGTAGAGAAACCTGAACGCCTTCATTGATCATACCTCCCACTGTGCAGATTGGCCTGCATATAGCACCCATCTCACAGAAATACCGTGTATTCAAAAAACAAAAACACAAAACACACACACACATAAAGGAATGTCAAACTACTCATTCCAGCCCCATCTTCCTAGGACTGCCCATTTCTTTATTCCACCTGGAACAGTTCTACCTAGACCTGTCTCAAAACATTCGTGAGACCACTTCACACTTGTCCCCTCCACTACCTGATTAGTGCTCACAGAAGACAGGACGGGCTGACATGTTATTTCTCTCAGTGAAGCTCAGTTTTTAAGTATTGGCTGTGAGTCACCCAGCTAGTCAGTGGCAAAAATGAGTCTAGAATTAGGTTTATGACTCTTAAACAGAATGAGAAAAGAGCACTGATTTTATCTATTTGGAAATGTGCTTCTCATCAATAGTCTGGGCCCTACTTTCTGAGACTTTAGCTGAGTAACAACATCTGAAACAACAGCTGAGTAATGATTAGCCAATCTATGTGAATGTGACAGAGCTAGTCCACTGATTTCCAAGATGGCTACTGAAGAGAACAAGCAGTTCTTACTTTCCTACTTACTTTGCTTGTGGTCCAGCAGAATTGGTATTACCTGGGAGCTTTTTAGAAGGCACATCAGGCCCACCCAGATGTACCTTACCAAAGCCTGCATTTTAACAAGACCCATGGGAGATTCACATACATCTTATAGCTTGAAAAGCCTTGACCAAGTTGCCCCTGAAAACTCTTTCCTTCTTGTTCCTAACTGCCTTGGTGAAAACGTTATTGGGCAGAGTGTTTCAAGGAACCACTTAGTGAACAGAGATTCATCCCACCATGGGTCCTGTCAGACACACCAGAAGGAGCAGTGTCTGAGCTTTGTCCTTCTGACTAATGAAGGTTACTAACACCTGCATTCAGCATTCCTCTTCCCAGGAGACACGACAGCATTTTAATAGCACAGTGTTTCAATCCAATGGTCTCCCAATGTTTTCTCTCTCTGCACTTATTTGAGTATATATTCACCTTCATGTGACTGAACCAAGAAGGTATTTGCATATTTCAGGGACCTAATCCACTTCATTAAAGTAATGCTCTTCTAAAGATTTAATTTTGAGCCTTCTCTAATATATGCCAAAATCAGTAGTAAACTGAGGCACTGACATTCCTGGTAATAAGTTACAAGATGTCACATCTAGTCACAACCCACTGTGGGTCCACCCCTAAAACCTACAACTAACTACCACCTTCATCCCTTTAAGTGTCTATTACAGTAGCTGACAGAGGAGCTATCTGGGAGCCAGGAGTGTTCTTGGCAGCAATCAAGTGACTACAGACAGGACTCAACCAACCTTTTAACTTAGGCCAGTAACTAAAGAGGAAAGACTGTCTTTATCACAGTGCACTGGTACGGATTCAACTTTACTAACCTAGAGAAAGATTTAACAAGTAGCTGAAAGCAGTAATAGCAGGGCGCATCAGATATCCCAAGCATGTAAACCTATGCAGAGCCTCAAGAGCAGGGGAAGGAGCAGTTAAAATGCTTTTCAAACAGGCTTTTTGGTTGAAATCCAGGGAATATGACCATAGCTGTCTAGTTAAATAAGGTTGTAAGGTAGTTAAAGCTGATCTCTGAGGCCTATTTTCCTTTTACTTACTGTACCCCACTCACCCCACCTCAGGCAGTTTTTCATTCATACCTTTGATCCTCTTTTTTTTGTTCTTTAGGTATTATATATCCAACCCCTCTTTCCTGCTGCCTCAGACCAAAACAAAACAAAAAAACTCCCAGGAAAGAAAGAAATGTCTCATTCACTTATTGAAGTTACTGTCACTAAGGTTCTGACATTTTTAAGCTTAACTTCTAACAACTCTTCAGAACCCCTAAACTCACACCCCAGAGGCCATCCCAGTTAGCTTATGTGTGAAGCCTAGCTTATATGGGAATATGTACTCCCTAAATTTTCAGCAAAGTCGAACACTTTGTTATAAAAATCACTTTCCAACTACTATTTTTGAATCACCATTTTGGGGAGATTCTTCCTCCTGAATTTTCAGTCAACATCTTGGAATTATCTTTTTATTATAGTAAGAAAGACAAATGAAAGACAGTTACATTATGCTGAGCTCAGAGAGACGAAAATCAAGACCTATCCTATTTACAGAAAAAAAGTCAATGTGAAATTCCTAGCAATTACTTGAGGGGAAGGGTCCTAACACCAATTGTCAACTCTTTCCAGAGACATGAAGAATGTCCCTGTGGACCTCCAGAAAGCTGACTCCTGGTTCACAAGAGATACCATTGCCTGTGCTGCCCAGTGATCAGCATCTGAATACATATAAGCAGCAGGCATCCAGCCTATTGATTTTATTGCTGAGCATTTATTGACTGTCGAGCAAGTCCTATTTTCTTCTCATATGTGTGTTGTGATAGCAGTTATGTGTTTTTAAAAAAAAAATCCCATCTGAATATACATCCTATCTTTCCATCCAGCTCCACTCTTCAGAAACATTACCAACAGATTATGTTCATTCTTTTATTTTGCTTATCAATTTAATAGTAATCTTCCTCTCTATATTATGGGTTGAACTTACCTGTAAATGCCAGTGGCCAGGCACCTTATGATCTTTCACTGTTAAAAAAGATGTTGTGGGGGGCGCCTGGGTGGCGCAGTCGGTTAAGCGTCCGACTTCAGCCAGGTCACAATCTCGCAGTCCGTGAGTTCGAGCCCCGCGTCAGGCTCTGGGCTGATGGCTCGGAGCCTGGAGCCTGTTTCCGATTCTGTGTCTCCCTCTCTCTCTGCCCCTCCCCCGTTCATGCTCTGTCTCTCTCTGTCCCAAAAACAAATAAAAAACGTTGAAAAAAAAATTTTTTAAATAAAAAAGATGTTGTGGGACTGGTTTCTCACACACACCTTGAGAAGCGCTAAGGATTCCCTTTAGCCTAAAGCAACATCATCCTCCCTGATGCCCAGGTTTGGAACCTTCAAGGTATCCTCAATGCTGTTCCCTTTCTCATCCCGGAAATCCCATTTGTAGTCAACCCCTGATCATTTTCTTGCATTATGCCCACCTCTTCCAAGTATCACCTCCTTGTTGTAGGCAGAGCTCCCTGGGAAACAGACCAAGTTGAGATTTCTGTTTGGGAAGTTGATTATGAAGTGATCTCAAGAACATCTCTTGGGGAAAAGGAATTGGGCAGGTAACAGTTGAACCCTGACATACTCATAACAAAGGCTTCAGCCATCATGGGGTAAGCTGTGGAGCTGGGATGGCCCAATAGAGAAGACATCATTTGAGGAAAGAGGCCTCCTCACCCCAGTCTTGACCAATCATTGAATGCAGAATGACAGAGAAAGCAACTTAACCTTAGGCAAGGCATTGCCCTTCAGCAGGGCTATTTTCAGAAAGGGACCATCTGGGAGCTATCAGGAGCTGTCACTCCCAAGAACTGGGCAAACTCACTGTCTTGGTCTTTAAATCTGAGAGGCCCACTACAGAAACCATTGTCATTTGTAAATTTTCCAGTCTTTGTAAGAAAAATCTTCTATGAGCTATAGGATTCTTCAAAAGAAAAAGACCCTAATTTTAATCTTTAAATTACACTGTTTTCCCACCGTTTTGGGGAACTAACATTCTTACTCCACACTGCAGACACTTGTTAACTCATTTCAAATTAAAAAGAAAAAAGCAAATAAAATGTCAAAGTATAATTTTTGCCTTAAGGATCTGTAGCTGAACAGCAGACATATATTTTCCAGGAGCATTCCACTGGTCAAATGTCACCAAAACAATTTCCAAGCTAACCTGCCCTCATTAGTTCTCTGAGATCTTGATTACAAATTTATAAGAAACCTGCCCCAGACAGCCAGAGAGCACCTTCAAGACAGCCATGCTGCTGGCCCTCAGCATTTCCCACTGGGAACATTAGAAACCTTGCCCATCAACCAAAATAAACAGCTCCTCTCATGAATAGACCCAATAAAGGTCCTATAAATCATAGCTGTCAAAAATGTCAGTAGCATTGCAGAAGACAGAAATCAATCCAAAATTCATTAGTTTGCCTGACAAGAGCTTAATCTCATTGTTTAATACCAACCATGGCACCTCAGGTAGAAGAGGAAGCTGCAAGAGATCATCTTGGTTTCCTGTCACAGAAACGTTTAATGTTTATGGCTCAATCTGCCCTTCAGACCATTCCCCTTCTGTGGGCAGAAACCCTCGCCCCCTGCTTGGGGTCAAGTTGCCTGTGGTAGGAGGCAGGAATCATTCTAGTATTGTTACCATTTTTCACAGATATTAGTGTTATTATGGTTGGGTGGTTTGCAGGCATTTCAGGTAAAAAGGACACAGAGGTTACAGTGTAAGTGAAGTGTTTCTGTACGTACATGACTCAAAGTTTAAACACAGTTTTCTCGTTATCAAAAACACTCCTGCTGACCCGAGGTCAGCAGGAATACCTCCTTCCCCTTCACATAACCCCTGATAATAGCAGCTCTTTTGTAACTATCTATCTCCTTTGAGCCTACCCTAGCTAATTTTAATCAGATTTCAAATGCATACAAATATTCAGGATTAGTAGTTATTAAGAGGTGATAAGCAGGTGCAGGAAGAGAAAGGAAGTCTAGAGATAGATGAATTGTGAGATCTCACAAATAGCCTCCTGTGCACAGGAAAAGGTCAAACTCTTTTTTCAAGACATAGAGAAACTCTGCAAACTGGTAAACACTCTGGTCAGGTTAAACCTCCCAAATGTCCCCCCAGCCAACCTACACATCCTGACATCCCTTCTCTTACCCAATCCCACTGGAATTACTTGGCTTCTTCACTACCTGTCCAATGCCTTCCTGGACATAAGTTTCTTAGAAAACCTCATTTCTACTCATATTAATGTATTCCACTACTAATCCTCCATGTGTACCTTATGGCCCTTAATACCGTCTTGTACTGTGACTGTCTTTTCAAAAGAAAAGCATTGATTCCCAAACACCTTGTTAAATACCAAAGGTGTTGAATCTGTTAGTTATTTTGACTAAGGGTGTAAAAATTTCCATTTACCAGCTGAAGTGTTACTACCGTGAGGTGAATATTTCACGCTGCAGTTTCCTTTAAAATTATGTAATATTTTACACACATTTTAGTAATGTAAAATGTTTCATACAGAACCATCTACTCCAGTACCCCTAGTACATCAAAAAATCCAGAGAGTAGGAATTGTAACCCCTACCTATGAATGTTCTCCCCCATCGTCTAATACACAGGGCTTGACAATATGTTTACTATTCACTGTTTTTAAAAATGTTGAAACTCTCAAGTTCTATTAATATCACATGACTAATAATTCTATTAGTGTCACATGACTTTAGGCTAAAAAGACACATAGTGGAAAGTCATGGTGGCTTATCGTCACAGATTAGGGATGCAAGTTCATTTTGGATTATATTTCTTAATGATATTTGTTTAAAAAAAGTTTTCAAAAGGTCCAAGTCCCATACAAAATAGCCAGAACATGAAAAACAGCAGTAAGTTCAAAACTATCAGTTATTATTTTAAATGTTATACACTAAATTCTACAATCAAAAGACAGTGGCTGAATTGATTAAAAATACTCAAGAAAAAACAAGACCCATCTATATGTTGCCTACGAAAGATTCACTTCAGAAGTACCACACACAAAAAGTTAAGGGGTAGAAAAAAATATTCCATGGAAACAGAAACCAAAGAAAAGACAGGGTAGCTATATCTACATCAGACAACACAGACTTTAAAACCAAAACTGTAGTAAGAGAAAAAGGATGGTATTATATATTGATAAAAGAGTCAATCCAACAAAAGAATTTAACATTTGTATGTACTGATGCAGCCAACATATGCACACCTAAATAAAGTATTAACAGAACTAAAAAGAGAACTAGACAGCAACACAGTTAAAGACTTTTTTTTTTTGAGCAGGCATATATTTTATTTTTTCAATATACGAAGTTTATTGTCAAATTGGGTGCCATACAACACCTAGTGCTCATCCCAAAAGGAGGAGATGCCCTCCTCAATACCCATCACCCACCCTCCCCTCCCTCCCACCCCCCATCAACCCTCAGTTTGTTCTCAGTTTTTAAGAGTCTCTTATGCTTTGGCTCTCTCCCACTCTAACCTTTTTTTTTTTCCTTCCCCTCCACCATGGGTTTCTGTTAAGTTTCTCAGGATCCACATAAGAGTGAAACCATATGGTATCTGTCTTTCTCTGTATGGCTTATTTCACTTAGCATCACACTCTCCAGTTCCATCCACGTTGCTACAAAGGGCCAGATTTCATTCTTTCTCATTGCCACGTAGTACTCCATTGTGTATATAAACCACAATTTCTTTATCCATTCATCAGTTGATGGACATTTAGGCTCTTTCCATAATTTGGCTATTGTTGAGAGTGCTGCTATAAACATTGGGGTACAAGTGCCCCTATGCATCAGTACTCCTGGATCCCTTGGGTAAATTCCTAGCAGTGCTATAGCTGGGTCATAGGGTAGGTCTATTTTTAATTTTCTGAGGAACCTCCACACTGTTTTCCAGAGTGGCTGCACCAATTTGCATTCCCACCAACAGTGCAAGAGGGTTCCCATTTCTCCACCATCTATAGTCTCCTGAATTGTTCATTCTGGCCACTCTGACTGGCGTGAAGTGATATCTGAGTGTGGTTTTGATTTGTATTTCCCTGATGAGGAGCAACGTTGAGCATCTTTTCATGTGCCTGTTGGTCATCCGGATGTCTTCTTTAGAGAAATGTCTATTCATGTTTTCTGCCCATTTCTTCACTGGGTTATTTGTTTTTCGGGTGTGGAGTTTGGTGAGCTCTTTATAGATTTTGGATACTAGCCCTTTGTCCGATATGTCATTTGCAAATATCTTTTCCCATTCCGTTGGTTGCCTTTTAGTTTTGTTGGTTGTTTCCTTTGCTGTGCAGAAGATTTGTCTTCATGAGGTCCCAATAGTTCATTTTTGCTTTTAATTCCCTTGCCTTTGGGGATGTGTCAAGTAAGACATTGCTACGGCTGAGGTCAGAGAGGTCTTTTCCTGCTTTCTCCTCTAGGGTTTTGATGGTTTCCTGTCTCACATTCAGGTCCTTTATCCATTTTGAGTTTATTTTTGTGAATGGTGTGAGAAAGTGGTCTAGTTTCAACCTTCTGCATGTTGCTGTCCAGTTCTCCCAGCACCATTTGTTAAAGAGACTGTCTTTTTTCCATTGGATGTTCTTTCCTGCTTTGTCAAAGATGAGTTGGCCATACGTTTGTGGGTCTAGTTCTGGGGTTTCTATTCTATTCCATCGGTCTATGTGTCTGTTTTTGTGCCAATACCATGCTGTCTTAATGATTACAGCTTTGTAGTAGAGGCTAAAGTCTGGGATTGTGATGCCTCCTGCTTTGGTCTTCTTCTTCAAAATTACTTTGGCTATCCGGGGCCTTTTGTGGTTCCATATGAATTTTAGGATTGCTTGTTCTAGTTTTGAGAAGAATGCTGGTGCAATTTTGATTGGGATTGCATTGAATGTGTAGATAGCTTTGGGTAGTATTGACATTTTGACAATATTTATTCTTCCAATCCATGAGCATGGAATGTTTTTCCATTTCTTTATATCTTCTTCAATTTCCTTCATAAGCTTTCTATAGTTTTCAGCATACAGACCTTTTACATCTTTGGCTAGATTTATTCCTAGGTATTTTATGCTTCTTGGTGCAATTGTGAATGGGATCAGTTTATTTGTCTTTCTGTTGCTTCATTATTAGTGTATAAGAATGCAACTGATTTCCATACATTGATTTTGTATCCTGCAACTTTGCTAAATTCATGTATCAGTTCTAGCAGACTTCTGGTGGAGTCTATCGGATTTTCCATGTATAGTATCATGTCATCTGCAAAAAGTGAAAGCTTAACTTCATCTTTGCCAATTTTGATGCCTTTGATTTCCTTTTGTTGTCTGATTGCTGGTGCTAGAACTTCCAACACTATGTTCAACAACAGCGGTGAGAGTGGACATCCCTGTCGTGTTCCTGATCTCAGGGAAAAAGCTCTCAGTTTTTCCCCATTGAGGATGATGTTAGCTGTAGGCTTTTCATAAATGGCTTTTATGATCTTTAAGTATGTTCCTTCTATCCCTACTTTCTCGAGGGTTTTTATTAAGAAACGTTGCTGAATTTTGTCAAAGGCCTTTCTGCATCGATTGACAGGATCATATGGTTCTTATCTTTTCTTTTATTAACGTGATGTATCATGTTGGTTGATTTACGAATGTTGAACCAGCCCTGCATCCCAGGAATGAATCCCACTTCATCATGGTGAATAATTCTTTTTATAGGCCGTTGAATTCGATTTGCTAGTATCTTATTGAGAATTTTTGCATCCATATTCATCAGGGATATTGGCCTGTAGTTCTCTTTTTTTTTTACTGGGTCTCTGTCTGGTTTAGGAATCAAAGTAATGCTGGCTTCATAGTAATGAGTCTGGAAGTTTTCCTTCCCTTTCTATTTTTTGGAATAGCTTGAGAAGGATAGGTATTATCTCTGCTTTAAACGTCTGGTAGAACTCCCCTGGGAAGCCATCTGGTCCTGGATTCTTATTTGTTGGGAGATTTTTGATGACTGATTCAATTTCTTCGCTGGTTATGGGTCTGTTCAAGCTTTCTATTTCCTCCTGATTGAGTTTTGGAAGAGTGTGGGTGTTTAGGAATTTGTCCATTTCTTCCAGGTTGTCCAATTTGTTGGCATATAATTTTTCATAGTATTCCCTGATAATTGCTTGTATCTCTGAGGGATTGGTTGTAATAATTCCATTTTCATTCATGATTTTATCTATTTGGGTCATCTCCCTTTTCTTTTTGAGAAGCCTGGCTAGAGGTTTATCCATTTTGTTCATTTTTTCAAAAAACCAACTCTTGGTTTCATTGATCTGCTCTACAGTTTTTTTAGATTCTATATTGTTTATTTCTGCTCTGATCTTTGTTATTTCTCTTCTGCTGGGTTTAGGCTGCTTTGCTGTTCTGCTTCTATTTCCTTTAGGTGTGCTATTAGATTTTGTATTTGGGATTTTTCTTGTTTCTTGAGATAGGCCTGGATTGCAATTTATTTTCCTCTCAGGACTGCCTTCACTGCGTCCCAAAGCGTTTGGATTGTTGTATTTTAATTTTTGTTTGTTTCCATATATTTTTTAATTTCTTCTCTAATTGCCTGGTTGACGCATTCATTCTTTAGTAGGGTGTTCTTCATCCTCCATGCATTGGGAGGTTTTCCAGACTTTTTCCTGTGGTTGATTTCAAGCTTCATAGCATTGTGGTCTGAAAGTATGCATGGTATGATTTCAATTCTTGTAAACTTATGAAGGGCTGTTTTGTGACCCAGTATGTGATCTATCTTGGAGAATGTTCCATGTGCACTTGAGAAGAACGTATATTCTGTTGCTTTGGGATGCAGAGTTCTAAATATATCTGTCAAGTCCATCTGATCCAGTGTATCATTTAGGGCCCTTGTTTCTTTATTGACCATGTGTCTAGATGATCTATGCATTTCTGTAAGTGGAGTGTTAAAGTCCCCTGCAATGACCACATTCTTATCGATAAGGTTGCTTATGTTTGTGAGTAATTGTTTTATGTATTTGGGGGCTCCTGTATTCGGCGCATAGACATTTATAATTGTTAGCTCTTCCTGATGGATAGACCCTGTGATTATTATATAATGCCTTTCTTCATCTCTTGTTACAGCCTTTAATTTAAAGTCTAGTTTGTCTGATATAAGTATGGCTACTCCAGCTTTCTTTTGACTTCCAGTGGCATGATAAATAGTTCTCCATCCCCTTACTCTCAATCTGAAGGTATCCCTCAGGTCTAAAATGAGTCTGTTGTAGACAGAAAATGGATGGGTCTTGTTTTTTTATCCATTCTGATACCCTATGTCTTTTGGTTGGCGCATTTAGTCCATTTACATTCAGTGTTATTATAGAAAGATATGGGTTTAGAGTCATTGTAATGTCCATAGGTTTCATGCTTGTAGCGATGTCTCTGGTACTTTGTCTCACAGGATCCCCCTTAGGATCTCTTGTAGGGCTGGTTTAGTGGTGACGAATTCCTTCAGTTTTTGTTTGTTTGGGAAGACCTTTATCTCTCCTTCTATTCTAAATGACAGACTTGCTGGATAAAGGATTCTCGGCTGCATAGTTTTTCTGTTCATCACATTGAAGATCTCCTGCCATTCCTTTCTGGCCTGCCAAGTTTCAGTAGAGAGATTGGTCACAAGTCTTATAGGTCTCCCTTTTTATGTTAGAGCGTGTTTATCTCTAGCTGCTTTCAGAATTTTCTCTTTATCCTTGTACTTTGCCAGTTTCACTAGGATATGTCATGCAGAAGAATGATTCAAGTTACATCTGAAGGGAGTTCTCTGTGCCTCTTGGATTTCAACGCCTTTTCCCTTCCCCAGATCAGGGAAGTTCTCAGCTATTATTTCTTCAAGTACACCTTCAGCACCTTTCCCTCTCTTTTCCTCCTCTGGAATACCAATTATGCATAGATTATTTCTCTTTAGTGCCTCACTTAGTTCTCTAATTTTCCCCTCATACTCCTGGAATTTATTTCTCTTTTTCTCAGCTTCTTCTTTTTCCATAATTTTATCTTCTAGTTCACCTATTCTCTCCTTTGCCTCTTTAATCCGAGCCGTGGTTGTCTGCATTTTATTTTGCAGCTCATTGATAGCATTTTTTAGCTCCTCCTGGCTGTTCCTTAGTCCCTTGATCTCTGTAGCAAGAGATTCTCTGCTGTCTTTTATACTGTTTTCAAGCCCAGTGATTAATTTTATGACTATTATTCTAAATTCACTTTCTGTTATATTGTTTAAATCGTTTTTGATCAGTTCGTTAGCTGTTATTTCCTGGATGTTTTTCTGAGGGGAATTCTTCTGCTTCGTCATTTTGGATAGTCCCTGGAGTGGTTCGGGACTGCAGGGCACTTGTCCTGTGCTGTCTTGAATAACGTGCGTTGGTGGGTGGGGCCGCAGTCAGACCTGATGTCTGCCCCCAGCCCACTGCTGGGGCCACAGTCAGACTGGTGTGTACCTTCTCTTCCCCTCTCCTAGGGGCGGGATTCACTGTGGGGTGGCGTGGCCCGTCTGGGCTACTTGCACACTGCCAGGCTTGTGGTGCTGGGGATCTGGCGTATTAGCTGGGATGGATCAGCAAGGTGCACAGGGGCGGGAGGCGCAGGCGCAGCTCACTTTTCCTTCAGAGATCCACCTCGGCAGGGGCCCTGCAGCACCGGGAGGGAGTCAGACCCGCTGGAGGGATGGATCCCCAGAAGCACAGCGTTGGGTGTTTGCGTGGTGCAAGCAAGTTCCCTAGCAGGAACCAGTTCCCTTTGGGATTTTGGCTGGGGGATGGGAGAGGGAGACGGCACTGGAGAGCGCCTTAGTTCCCCGCCAAGCTGAGCTCTGTCGTCCGGGGCTCAACTCTCCATCCCGGTTGTCCTCCAGCCCTCCCGTTCTCTGAGCAGAGCTGTTAGCTTATAACCTTCCAGATGTCAAGTCCCACTTGCTGTCCGAACACACTCCGTCCGGCCTCTCGGCTTTTGCCAGCCAGACTCGGGGGCTCTGCTTGGCCGGCGGGCCACCCCTCCACCCCAGCTCCCTCCGGCCAGTCCGTGGAGCGCACACCGCCTCGCCGCCCTTCCTACCCTCTTCCGTGGGCCTCTCATCTGCACTTGGCTCCGGAGACTCCGTTCTGCTAGTCTTCTGGCAGTTTTCTGGGTTCTTTAGGCAGGTGTAGGTGGAATCTAAGTGATCAGCAGGATGCGCGGTGAGCCCAGCACCCTCCTACGCCACCATCTTCCCAGGATTCCCACAGTTAAAGACTTCAATATCCCACTTGCATTAATGGATGAATCATCCAGACAAGAAAAAAAAAATGTTAATAGAAAAACATCAGCTTTAAACACATTAGACCACATGGACTTAACAGATATACATAGAACATTCCATTTAAAAGCAACATAATACACATTCTTCTCAAGCACGCATGAAATGTTTTCCAGGACTGTTCATATGTTAGGCCATTAAACAAGTTTTAATAAATTAAAAACTGAAATCACATCCAACATATTTTTCAACCAGAATACTAAAGATCATAAAAAACAATTCTACGGCAGTAAATTTGACATTCTAGAAGAAAAAGATAAATTCATAGAAACATACAAGCTACCAAGGCTGAATCAAAGATTCAGGTAAACTGAACAGACTGATTACTAGTAAGGAGACTTAATGAGTAATCAAAAAACTTCTAACTAAAGTCCAGTACAAGACAGTTTTATTGAATTCTACCAAACATCCAAATTAGAATTCCAACCATTCTCAAACTCTTTCAAAACACAGAAAATGAGCAAACACTTTCAAAGTCATTTCAAAGCCAGAATTACCAGATATCACAATCTGACAAGGATGCCACATGAAAGAAAAATTACAGGCCACTATCCCTGTACACAGACAAGTGTACACACAGGGATGATCAACAGACAAAAATCTTCAAAGTACTAGCAAACTAAACTTAACAAAACATTAAAAGAATCATGCAACATGATCAAGTGGGATCTAGTCCAGAGGTGCAAGGATGGTTCAATATCCACAAATCCACCAGCTTGATGCACAACCACAACAAAATGAGAGTAAAAAATCATGATAATCTCAGCAAGTGCAGAAAAAGGATTTAACAAAATTCAAATTTATTTATAATAAAAATTCTCAACAAAGTGGTTATTAAAAACATATATATATATAAACAATAAGGGCCACATATGACAAGCTCACAACATCAGACTCCGTAGTGAAAAGCTGAAAGCCTTTTTCTCCAAAATCATGAAAAAGGCAAGGTCTACTCTTACCACTTTTACTCAACCTACTATTCAAGTACTAGCCAGAACAGTCAGGAAAAAAGAAACGACAGGCATCCAAATTCAAAAGGAATCCTGTAACTATTTGCATATGATGTTTTATTTTTTTTATTTTTTTTTAATTTATTTATTTTTAAGACAGAGAGACACAGTGTAGGTGAGAGAGGAGCAAACAGAGAGAGAGAGAGAGAGAATCCAAAGCAGGCTCCAGGCTCTGAGCTGTCAGCATGAAGCCCAACACAGGGCTCAAACTTGCAAATCAGGAGATCATGACCTGAGCTTAAGTGGGAAGCTTAACCAACTGAGCCACCCAGGCACCCTGCATATGATGTATCTTATATAGAAAATGTTAAAGACTACACCGAGAGTCTAGAATCAATGAATTTGTCAAGTTGCAGGATACAAAAATCAACTTATGAAAATTTCTTGTGTTTCTACACCCTAAAAAACTATCAGAAATTAACAAACCCATTTACAATTCTATTAAAAATTTCTTAGGGGGCGCCTGGGTGGCTCAGTCTCTTAAGTGTCCGACTTCGGCTCAGGTCATGATCTCATAGTTTGTGGGTTCGAGCCCCATGTCAGGCTCTGTGCTGACAGCTCAGAGCCTGCTTCAGATTCTGTGTGTGTGTGTGTGTGTGTGTGTGTGTGTGTGTGTGTGTCTCTCTCTCTCTCTCTCTCTCTCTGCCCCTCCCCGGCTCAAACTTTGTGTGTCTCTCTCTCAATAATAAAGAAACATTAAAAAAAAAATTTTAATTGCTTAGGTATAAAGTAACAAAGGATGTGAAAAACCTGTACACTGAAAATTAATGGAAGAAACTGAAGACCAATAAATGGCAAGATATTTCACATAAGGGATATTATTAGAATGTTCAACCCAAAGCAAACTACAGATTCCATGCAATTCCTATCAAAATCCCAATGGGATTTTTCACACAACTGAATCCTAAAATTTGTCTGGAACGAATAAAGACCCTAATAGGTGAAGCAATTTTTGAGAAAGAACAAAACTGGAGCCACCATATCCCCTTGATTTCAAACCAATGACCAAGCTGTATTAATCAAAACAATGTGGTATGCATAGAAACAGACACAAGATCAATGGAAGAGAATAGAGTCCAGAAATAAACACACATATATATGGTTAATTTAGGGCAAAGGAGGCAAGAATATACAATGGGCAAAGGACAGTCTATTCAATAAATGTTTGGAAAACCAGGCTAACACATATAAAAGAATGAAACTGGAAACCACTAACTTATGCCATACACAATATTAACAAAATGGATTAAAAGCTTGTACTTTAAACTGAAACCTTAACACTCCTGAGAGAAATCCTCAGTATCAGTCTTGCGAATGAATTTTTTTCTCTAACACCAAAAGGCAACATAAGCAAAAATAAATAAAACTACATCAGACTAAAAAGCTGCACAAAGGAAACTATCAACAAAGAAAAGGCAACCTATTGAACAGGAGAAACATATCTGCAAATCATTTATCTGATAAGGGATTAATATCCAAACTGTATCAAGAACTCATATAGCTCTTTAGCAAAAAGCTATCAATAAATGGATGGAGATCTGAATAGATATGTTTCAAAGAATAAATACAGATGGCCAACAGGTACACAAAAATCACGTACTAATCATCAGGGAAAGGCAAATCAAAACCCCTATGAATGATCTCCTCCGTTACTGAAATGGCTATTATCCAAAAGACAAAAAGTCAGTATTGATGAGGATGTGGAGAAAGGAGAATCCCTCATGCAGTGTTTTAAGGATAAAGAATACCAAGGGATGGACTGAAAGGGTTATACGGTAACCTGGGTAAGCAAAGAGTATTAGGAAAGTCCCACTTCTCAAAATATCAGTCTTGTGGACTTCATCACTAGAAGTATCATTTTGACTAATGGGTCATCTTATTTGAAGAAAAAACATTCCTAAAAAGTTAAATACAATTCACTCATTATGTGAATTCAAGTAACAAATTTTCCAAGTTTTTCTGCTAACAACTAGCAAGGACCACCCATAGTAATTGCTGCATTAGATTTCTAGCACTGCTGTAACTGACCGAAATTTAGCAACTTAAAACACCTGTTTGTTATTCAGCAGCTTTACTGCTCTGGGTTTCACAAGGCTGAAATCAAAGGGTCCATACTGGAGGCTCTATGGATGAAACTTCTTCTGAGTTCAGGTTGTAAGCAAAATTCCATGCATTTTTATAGGACTGAAGTCCTGTTTCCTTGCTAGCAGTCAACTAGGAGTTGTACTCAGCTTCTAGAAGCTGCCCCCATTTCTTGACTTGTGGGCCTTTTCCTCGCCCACAAGGTCAGCAACCCTGGGTTGCATCTTTCTCATGGGTTGAGTCTCTCTGATCTCCCCTTCTGATAAACCTCTAGGATTTCCTACACACATGGTCTCTGCTGGGAGACTCTTGCAATTTCATTGAGCTCACCCAAAAAACCCAGGATAATTTCTGTATCTTAAAGTCTGCTGATTCATTATTCTATATACAAAGTCCCTTCATAGCAGTGCCTACCTTAGGGTTTAATTAACAAGGGATATCAACACTGGGTTGTATCTTTGGAATTCTCGCTTCCGCAATTAAGGAAGCTGGGATTAGAGATCAACTGGTTCTTGGGAAGACCTGGTGATACAGTTGGACAACTTTAGGTAAGGGATCTATGGATATGACAACAGGTCAATTTTAAAAATTTGGTTTTTGAATATTTTATTTATTTTGAGAGCAAGCGAGCATAAGCAGGGGATGGGCAGAAAGAAGGAGAGCGAGAATTTCAAGCAGGCTCTGCACGGTCAGCACAGAGCCCCCCATGGGGCTCAACCTCATGAACTGTGAGATTAGGACCTGAGCTGAAACCAAGAGTCAGACACTTAACCAACTGAGCCACTCAGGTGCCATGGACAATAGGTCAATTTTAAAGAGTAATAAACTCCAGTCAAAATAATCCAAATACTCAAGCATGCTTTGTTTATGTTATACCTCTAAAAATTAAGGTGCCATAGGGGCACCTGGGTGGCTCAGTCAGTTAAGCATCCGACTTTGGCTCAGGTCATAATCTCACCATTTGTGAGTTCGAGCCCCGTTTTGGGCTCTATGCCAACAGCTCGGAGCCTGGGGCCTGCTTCGGATTCTGTCTCCCTCTCTCTCTGTCCCTCCTCCACTCACACTGTCTCTCTCTCAAAAGTAAATATTAAAAAAAATTTTAAGTTAAGGTGCCGTAATTATTTATATTCTTTCTACTAAATAATTTTCCTAACATAATGACACTTCCTTTTAGAATTCTTTGGTTTTATCACTCTTTACCAATGTCCTTGGAAACTACATAAATTTTACTGATGATTTTACCCCTCCTTGAAAGAATCCTATTGCCATTGTAAAATCTGAGAATGTGAACTTAGGAGGATCAAGTCATTTAACACAACTTTTCCCATCCACACACCAACTGGTTGTGGAGTCACACCCAGCATTTGACAACCCTGCCAGATGGTCTTCCAGCCTGTGTCTCAACACTTCACCGAAGAGGAACTTCCTACTTCATGAAGCAGCAGTCCCATTGTTGGACAGTTCTAATTAGAAAATTCTTCAGTAATTTCCAACCTTTAGTTTTCAAAGCCACATATGACTGTTACTAACATGATGATCCTTCAAAGGAGAGATCGTGGTGATCAGATCTCTCCTCACCAGTCCTATGTTTGCCAAATATAGGACTAAACAGCTAAATTTTATCTAAATTTTATCTAAACAGCTAAATTTTATCTTCTTCTTAGAGGGCACTTCCCTCCCCACCCCCTCCCCCCGCCACACACAATCCTCTCCATAAATAGCTACTAAAATACACCCCCTTCTGTTACACAGTACCTAGAGTTTAAAAAAGAGAAAGAACTTCAGATGTCATCTACAATAAAGGTTTACCACAAAATCCTAAATCATCAACTAATAGTACTTACACTCCTTTATACCACACAAATTTTTTAATCTTTTACTTCTCTTCTGAATTAACTTTGCCTGTTTTTCTACATATTAGTCACCCATCATCCAAAGGGATTGTAAATATACACAACCTAATTAAAATATGAAAATAATGAAGGCACTTTAAGTGAAGGTCCCCGATTTCCCTTTAAATTCATTATTCCTGAAGCTGCAATTTCCAACTGAACAACACAATTTTTTAAGTTGCAAAAAAAGAGGAAAATACAACAGAAATAATCATGCTGCTCATTGGTGAGTCATCTTCGAAATATTTTCCACCATTGGCTGGCTAATTATCTTACTGAATTGGGTTTTTATGCCTGAAGGAGATAGTAATTAAAAATTGTACAATTTAAATAGATCAGAAGCTTCACAGAAAAATGTACCTTTTCTTTATTATTCTGCTGATGCTCTGTTCATGGGTTTCTTTTTTTTTCTTTCTTTCCTTTTTGGTCTTTAAGTGAATTAGACATGCACACTTCTTACACTCATTCCAGGAAGACTAATTTCGTCATGGCAAGATGCAAAAAGAAAACATGCAGGAACATCTTCTTTGCCCATACTCATTCTCATCTTCCCAGATCTGTGCCTGTATTGTCCTATTTTACACAAAAATTCTGATCCCTCTTACCCTGCCACACACAGAGTGCCAGTCCTACTTCCTAACACACATCTTTCCTCCCCACCAGTCGATACTACTTCCCTTGTGGAGAGGTCTCAAGCAATGATTTAGTAAAAGTCATTTTAAGAGGGAGGAATGAGACATGAGACTAAGGTACCTTGAAGTTTCAAGGGATTAGTTTTACCAGCTGATGGTGGGGGAAACTGTTTGGACTTACTGAGTTTTTGAGGTAAAGAGGCACCGCTTTAGAATCACCGACTGGAGTTCTAGTCCTATCTCCATTTTAAGCATAATTTCCTCATGATACATACTATCATAGGCAATATAAGAAGGTCATGTGTATAAAAATCTTGGCACACTTCCCTGGTACTTAATTCTCAGCATTTTTATTCCTTACCATTATTATCAATCACAAAAGAAATGCTAGCTCATGCCATCTCAGATTAGGTTTCACACTTTCCTGCATGGTTGTGTCTCTGCTTATGTAACTAAGTCTAGAAAATCTCAGGTGTTTTTAGAAGACATTTTATGTTCTGGTTTTAGGAGGTCTACTTATTTTGAGAAAGAAGGCCGCGGTACAGGAGAAATAGTTGCAAAAGCCAGTAGAGAACCAATCAATTCAGGCAATTTCCAGATACCCTTCAAAGCTCACAGGACAGTGGCCTAGGCTGCACAGGGATCAGGGATGAAGGACCGCTCCTTCAGTTCCTTCTTTCCAGTTCTGGAAAGCTGGGTGCTGTGCACAGTATAGGTGGGTCCCTGGCAATGGAATATAGTAACATGGCTGTGTTAAACTGATAAACAAGGAGGCCATTGGGTTCATGTGGCTCTAATGCCCTGGCAGACTTTGTAAACCAACCAAAATTTCAGTCTGTAAAAGCCTCAAGGTTACAAAGTCGAAATGCTAAGGATGACCGATCAGAGCCAACTAGGCTTCAAGTTATAGCCAATCAATAATTTTCTTACCTTGCTTCCACCTCTTATCTGCAAAAGTCTCTCCCTGAGCTCTTGTTAGGAAAGCCCTCCTAAGTACTTCTGGGTTTGGAACTGCTGAATTGGAATCGATTTTTGCCCAAATAAATTCTTAAAATTAACAGGTCTTAGTTTTAATATAATGTAGAGGTGCAAGTCTTTTGAAAAACTGTATTATCAGTGGGGGGAAAAAAAACAAACCAACTACAGCTTACCTTTCTCCTTCTCTAGCCCTTAGTTCCCTGTTTCTTCCTTCACAGGAAGGACTGGTCTCAGAACAGAATTCACATGTTACTGCTTTCTTAAGCCACCTAACATTTAGAAACAACATTTTCCAAATGCAAGGTAAATCAGGTTTTTAAAAAATTTTTTTTACATTTATTCATTTTTCAGAGACATAGAGCACAAGTGGGAGAGAGGCAGAGACAGAGGGAGACACAGAATCTGAAGCAGGCTCCAGGCTCTGAGCCGTCAGCACAGAGCCCGACATGGGGCTCGAACTCATGAACCGCAAGATCATGACCTGAGCTGAAGTCGGATGCTTAACCGACTGAGCCACCCAGGCACCCCCAGTTTTTTGTTTTTTTAAGTTTTTAAGTAATCTACACCAGACATGGGGCTTGAACTCACAACCTCAAGACCAAGAGTCATATGTTCCTCTGAGCCAGCCAGGCATCCCTTAAGGGAAACACACACACACACACACACACACACACACACACACACACACACACAGTTAAAAAACAGCTCTAATGTCCTAACATTTATAAGTTTTCAGATAAGAGATTCCACTTCTTATTTTATTGCTTCAACACGTATGTTAAAACCAGGTGTATGCAAAAAATTTTATGAGTAACAAGCTTGCTGGGTGGTTTGACTTTTCTGCATTTTATTAAACAGATTCTCCGGCTGTCCTGCTAATGCAGGTATAGCTGTTATGCTAATACTGAAAAAATTAAATAAAATACTTGCCAGGAATAAAAACAGTATTTCCCTTGTTTTTCTTATCCTAAGTTTATTCTTAATAAAATTGCTCTGGAAACATCTATCTCCCCTCGAGTGCCTGAGGCGATGAAGTCTGATGTTATAGCAGCCCAAGCACTACATATTTTTCAGCTGGCCTTGGCTCTACCCTGTGATCTGACAGGAATGGAGACTCTTCCTACAAGTCACCTGGGAATATTGCCTTATGGAGACAAATGTAACAGAGCCTCTTCCACTTTGCACAATGCAACAGGAGGCTCCCGGGATGCTAAGCGGAGTACATTACAAATTTAGTCTGAACTGTCCCCCATCATCTTCACTTATAATGCAATATCCCTGTGGCTTTACCTTGTAATATATGTTTGAGAGCACAATTCAGCATTCTAAGTGTTTACCAAGTTTAACAATGTTATTAGAAATCTAAACAGAAGCCATGGGAGAGAAAAAACAGAGGATCTAAAAGCAGGGGGCAATGGAATAATTCCAAACCAGACCTTAAGTGATACATCCGCTTTAAGACAGAAAGCCTTCTCAGGCTCAGACTGTAAAACGGGAAAGGAGTTTTGAGCTTCTCTCTTCCATCCCTGTTCTATCATTTCATGCCATACTCTTACCGTGGAGCACACAATTTTCTTTTGTTGAACAGACTCTACTTTTCCTTGGCACAAATGAAGTGATAACCTACTCACACTGGAATCCAATCCTTCCAAACCACACCCTTGACAGGGTGTTCAATTTTACAAGAGGATAGGAGAGGGCAGTGGATTTAAGCCAGAAATGACCACAATTATATAGTAACCTGGAGAGGGGCTCTGAACTGTAAGTTTTCCATGACTTTCACATCATAGACGCAACTCTATTGTTTCCTGAAATCACACAATCCTCATTCCTATTGTTCATGGTAGGCCATTGGAATTCTCAGAGTTTATTTTCCCAATTTACAGTTTGAACCAAACCCCTAAGTCAGTTGATGCCTAATATTATAAGTTTTTTTTCAGGTCTGAAGTATGTAAGCAGTTTTCTGCATTGAGCAGCCCAAAATGGGGGTCTGGGGGAGGGAGTAGAAATGAGTTTTCCTCACTCATCATGGAACATCTCAAAGAATCCTCTTCCCGAACAGGCTTTTCTATTGTGACCAGAGGTGGAAACAGGGTTGAAGATTGGCCAGAACCTCTACTGACCTCTAAGGCATAACCATAAAGCATGTTTTCCTTTTTAATAAAGCCCTAAAATAAACTTTAAAACATTTACTCTTCTTCAAGGTGGTTTCAGGGTCAAAGGCTCTATGAGGCAAGTCAATTTCATCAGATGATTTTACTTTAATTTAAAAGGAGTCACACATTTTCCCCAAGGCCTGTGAGAAGTTCTCCAATAAAACGTTTAATTTTTAAAGAAAACCAATGATGGTCTAACTGGTTCTTAAGTAAAGACATTGCTGTATCTACTGAAACTTCCTATAAACTCTCTACTGAAGCCCTCATCAGGAGACATAGGTAACTGACCTAGGACTTTTTTTTCTTTTAATTTTTATTTATGTCTATTTTTGAGGAGAGACAGAGCACGAGCAGGGGAGGGACAGAGAGAGACAGGGAGACACAGAATTTGAAGCAGGCTCCAGACTGAGCTGTCAGCACAGACCCTGACACGGGGCTCAAACTCACCAACCATGAGATCATGACCTGAGCTGAAGTCAGATGCATAACCAACTGAGCCACCCAGGCGCTCATGACCTAGGACTTTTTACCTCAGTCCCCTGTTGTACTTGTTGATTCATTTTGTAAGTGGCTTAACCCAAAAGCAAAACACCTGAGGGAGCAACACTGATGTTCATAAAAACATCCTTATTAATATCACCTAATTAGAAAAATAAGCACAAGGAAAAAAGAATCCTGTTTAATAAAGGGCTGCTATTGATAAAGGTATAATGAGATACTGGTCATCACAAGTGAGCAGAATTAATCAAATCAAGCAATAATTAATCAAGTCAAGCAAATAAAGGAAACTGTCTGATACAAATATTTCTTGCTCCAGTCACCAGGAGCTTGGCAATTCAAAAGAGAACCATTACTTCCACCCAGCAACTCTGCTAGAGGCTCCTTTTGAAATTACACTTAAGAAAAAATTGAAGGAAAAGAAGGTCAAAAAACTGTTAAGTGACCTACATATTTCAGGTCAGAAACTGGGGAAAGGTCCAAGTTAATGACTGATTGTGAAGCAAGCAAAGTGATGACTTACTTCTCGGGTTTCATGGTCCAGCATTTAATTCCTTACTTTTAGGACAATAATTTTTTTCAAGACTAAGATGTTCTCAAAGTTTTTTTCCTTTTCCAAAATTCCTGTAATGCCCAATCCCCTCTGAAACATTTCATACAGGTGTTTACAGAAGAAACTGCACCTTCTCCTCCATTAAAATGCATAATTTTGAATTTTCTATTCCATCTAGGTAATTCTAATGGACCCATCTAAGTACTCTGAAGAATGTAAGAGAAACATAGGACAGAGTCCCCAACTTTAAGCTTATGACTTAGTTGGAAATAAACATCAGCAAATTAACAACAAAGGAAAGTCAATGCTTTCCACAGGCTGCCCAAGGAAATATGTCACCCTTCCAGGTACCCTCCAGCCTTTCTCATCCCTGTTCATCTGGCCTCATTTTCCTCATCTTCAACATCCACAGCTTTCAAAGTGAAGCCAAGTTTGGCAACATGGGTCTTAAGAAAAATTATCCACAACTTGTTAAGAAAAACAATTAAAAGTCATTATTATATGAGAGTACTAATAGGTCTTCTCCCAAATTATTTGATTCTCAATGATGATGCACCTGTTTTGATGTAAAACATCCTTTTTTTCCTGTAAAAAGTTATTTCAACCAAAGGGTCACTTCCTAGGTGGGGGAAAGGCATGTCTCTATTGAAAACCTGTGTAGAGTGGACCCCTTTCTTTTGTGGCCCACTAGATAGCTTATTTCTGGGAGAGCACACAACGACCCTATCTGTAGCCCTAACATTCAAACACATTTTTGTGTTTGAGGCCCAGTCTCTATGTCCTAGTAATCCACAGCTCAGTTCTATGCTTTTCCTAATGATTTTACTGGGTACTCTCTTGATTTCATGTCACCCTCTTTAACAGCAATTCCATTAAAGTTTGCACACTTGTCTAAAACCCCAGGGAGTGGCTAAAACCACAGTGGCTAGTCTAGATCCTTCTAGCCCTTCATTCCTGTACCCAGCATCTCATCTTTGTACTTTGATGTTGGTAGGAGCCCCCTAATTTAAGAAAAATTTTCAAGATGACTCCAAATGCAGTATGGTTTGCTTACAGAGTCTGTTTCTGTTCTGCACCGGTCAGACCACATGTGAACATAGCGTAACTCCACCTCGTGCTGCGCACCATTGTTGAGACCACTTTTATTCCTTTCACTTATGAAGTATTTATTCATCAACCATATGCCAGGCACTTAACCGGGCTCTGGAAATTTGAGGGTGAGCAGGATTAAGCTGTTTCCATTACTGAGCTTACAGTCCAGTTAGGAAAATGATCATTTCCTTAGTAAGTATACCACAGGATCAGAGAACAGAGTACTTTTCACTGGTGGGTTTGATCCCTGGAGGACAGTCAACCCAGGCCTTTCCCAACCTCCATGAGCATTCCATGACACCAGGTTTCCTCCTCCTTTCCCTCAGCTGTCTTACTGACATATTTCCCACATTACCTCTCACCTGAGCCACTTTACTAAATTACAGAGAGTACAGAAGGAAAATGTCATGTGCATTCACTTCATACCCTCTTCCCTTGGGATATTCAGGACATACAATTTCCTCCTGTAAAGTAAAAAATTCCTCTTATATAAAGGCAGAGTTAATGATCCAACATCCAGATCTTAAGACTTCAGCAACCACAGTATGCCAACCACTGTGCCAAGAGACTCCTGATCTGTATTTCTATGACACACACTTTGAGTTAAGACACATCTATAGTCGAACAGCTCCATGCTCCCTTCCCAGGGCAATTTGGGATCAAAAGGCTTCTTGAGAAAGCAAGAGAAACGAACAGAATTTGTGGCCCATTAAGAGAATAAAGTTAACAATTTGGGGTCAAACTGCTGACTCAGGTTTTGGTAATATCATGTTCTAACCTATTTATACTAATAACTCAGTGAGCTACAAAACTTAACCAGGGATAAAGTCAGGCTGAGCACACACAAAATGTTTTTCAGATTGAGTTAGAGTCATTAAAAGCAGAAATCGAGAAGTAATCCTTGACACTTTCCTCTTACCCCAGATCCTGTCACCAAAGCTTCTTAATTTTTCTTCTTGATAGATCGCTCCTTCATCTCCAAGGCTACCGTTCCAGTTCAAGATACCTTCCCCTTACCTCTCACCTGGATCACTCAATCAATTACCAAATTCCAAGGAAAACCTGCTTGGGCCTCTCCTATCTGCTTTCCTAAATCCATGTAAGAAATGGCACCACCTACATAAAATCCTACAAGCCCTTTTCAATGTTGTTAGGCAAGGACCACAATACTTAGCATGGCCTGCAAGGTTTTCTGTCTGGTACCTGCCTGTTTTTTTCCCCAACCACATCTCACATTTCCCCACCTGCCAGCCCTATCAAGTTAGGGTTTTTGTTCTTGACCTTAAAGAACCATGTCCCTGCCCTTCCAAGTCCTTGGATTGAGGAGTTACTCTGTATTATTTTCACTCACCATAACCTAATATGGTGTCTGGAATTTACTAGGTGTTTATTAAACGTTTCATCAGTGAATCATGGAATATGCCCAATGAAGTAACAGACCTGATGACTTTACTGCTTTCTATTCTTTTCTATAAAATACATTAAAAATTTCTGAATGTCTTTGAAAACTAAGACTTTTTGTTCTACAGGCACATCATAACTATCTAGGAAGACTGATTTCACAAGCTAACATGATATATACACACACATTTCATGAAGTGAAAGCGTTTTGAACACAGAATGGTCTTGCTATATTCTAAAACTTGTTTTTACAGGTTGTCAATTCACCTGAGGAGCATAATGAAATATCCACTGACATTAATTGTCAAGTAGTTGAGTTCAATAAAAATCTTTATCCAGTCTACAAAAATACACAAGTAACCAACCTGGTGATTGGTGCACCTCTGAATTAAATAATTGAAAGATTTTTTGGTCTCAAGTAGAGAAAGACACCAAGACTTTCCTAAGTAATGGGTCATCCCTAAATTGGGCAACAGCAAATAAGAGTATTTCCAGTTCTATGAATCAAGTCCATTTATTGACCTAAGACGTTGACAAAGTGTCAATAAAGCATGGTGACAAAGTGTTACACAACTCTGCCTTGGGACACCTCAAAAACTTCAGGCCTTACAAAGTTTTGTTTTTATTAATATGCAAACTGTTTATCATTTTAAATCGTCTTTAAGCCCTCATCCAGTAATTAAATTCTACCATTCCTCTGTTCCTCAAACTAGGATGAATAGCTATCCAGCCTTCTCTCTCTTCCTCCAACAGGTCTCTTTGCACTTCTGTTCCAACCACAGCAGCTATTAATCCTTTTCTCCTGCTTGGAGAGCAGGAATCTAAAGACCTCATTGTTTTAGGAGAAGTTAAAATTAGTGGGAGTGAAATTTGTGAAGACAAAAATTTATGGAACATGTGACAGCCTTTTTCAAATATCTCAATCCTAAAATGGCAAATGCACTTAAGGATATCCCAGCAACTGCAGAAGCTTCTGCTCATGAAACTAAGACTTTGTTTCTCACTATAATATGTAAAAATCTGTGGGAAGAGAGGAAAACACACTAATTTTGTTGACAAGTTACTCAAAGTGTTTAACTAACATGGAAGTAACCTGTTATTTTCATTAAAGAAATAGTTACTTCCTTTTCTTGCCAGCAGCTTGCTTTCTTCAATTTTGGGTAAATAACTAACATTATCCAAAAATGGAATACTTCCCCATGTAAATAGAGAACCAAAAGAAATCGTAGCCTGCTCCTATTAGGGGATATGGAGATGGTGGCCTTCACAATGGAATAGAAAGACTTAAAGACTATGTCATCAGATACAGTGGAATCCCAGCACAGGGGCATTTCATGTCTACAATTTAACCATGTATGTTTGGCAAACCAAAAAAGAAAAAAGAAAAAGAATTTAAATAATGGCAATCCACCCAGGTGTTCCTCTCGATGAACAAATGCCTCAGTGTGCTTGATGTGACAGCCAATCGGATACTCCTCAGTCTGGTCTTCATTCCCTTATGTTCTCATGATTTAGCTTGAGCTTCTCATCACTTGGGTGAAAATGTAGTGAGAAAAGAACGTCTTTTATAGTACAGCCCTAAATGCAAGCTGACCACTTCATGTAGTACTCGAACAGCCATATGCTTCAATGCTCACGACAGTGTTGTATTTATCAAGAAATGGCCTGCCTCCAATACAGCACCTTCCCATAGCACTACTAAAATAGACTGCTAAAATTCACAAGACTGACCTAGGTTTGTTGTCTACTTTTCCATCCTATCAACTTGTTGGGTAGGTTGCCTTCTCCATGAATGTCCCACAAAAGAAAAAGAAATGCACTTCTTCATTTGGGTTCTATACAGTAGGAGTTTAGGTAAGAGGGATTGAAGTAACAGTCAGCTATTATCCTAGTTGCCTTGGACTTATACCTTTAAGAAAGTTTTTTTGTCTCTTTTAGGCTTTTCTCTTCTGATTAGTTTAAACCCCTCTTCTGTGCTGGTCTCTCATGGCCATTATGTTCAAGATCCTAACAATGAAGACATTAGAGTGTGTATTATATTCATCTGACTAGTTTATTAATTCTAGGGAACAGCATTTTTCTAGGTTGTTAGACACTATGTTTCAATTAGTATCAATTTTTAAAATGGCCACTTTAATTTTTTCCCCCATCAATGTATTTAGAGTCCATTTGTCAGACTCTATGGAAAAACTTGCCAAGATGGGGTTTGGGACTACGCTGAATCCATGAAGGAGTTTGAGAATTAACCTCTTTATAGTACTGCATCTTTCAATACTAGAATCAGTAGTAGTATGGTCTATTCTTTATTAATTTCTCTTAATGGTGTTTTGTAATTTTCAGTATGGGGGAAGGAATTGAATGCCAAGTATACACTAATTGATACTTTATAAAACTATGAAAAGTATCATTGAGATTTTGTCTTCATCTATTTTTGTCCGTTCACAGAAATACAATTTTGATATATTTACTTTGTACCAATTCATACAAAGAGACCGTGCTAAATTCACTTGCGTCTAACAGTTTTAAGATTCTTTTGGATTTCACACACACATCATGTCTCCTGTTGTGTTTTTAACAATGCTTGAAACCTCCAATAAAATTTTCAACAGAAGGGATTCCCAGTGTTAAAAGCTTTTAGTATTTTACCATTAAGTAGACATGTCGCTTGGCAGTATATGCTAGAACTCAACATACACATACCCTGTGATATAGTGATTCCACTCCTAGGGACATATGTTCACTGTCAAATATTTCTAAGGCTTATCATTGCAGCATTTATATTCATTTCAAACTAAAAGCCACACATGGCAACCAACACTAGAATAGAGGCAGATACACTCTTTGTTACAATACAGCAAAGAGAATGAACTCCCTTCAACCATACACGTGAATATCAGACTTATAAGAGCAAAAGGCGGCAGATACAGGAACGTATACTCTGCATGATTCCATTTAGGTACAAGATCAAAATGAGGCAGAACTAGTCTCTGCTCTTAGAAGTCACAGGAGTAGCTATCCATGGAGGAGATAATGAATGAGGAGAACAGAAAGAAACTTCTGGGGGGTCTGGTCATGTTTTGTTTCTTGATCTAGGTGCCAGTAACAAGTATGTCAGCTTGTGGAAATTCATTGAGCTTAACGTTTATGGTGGGGGCATAAATTCCTTACATACCTACTTTAAATTACATAGATAAGGCTCCACTTGTTTCCCTCTAAGATCCAAAATCCATACGGCCTGGGAGGCCCATAGAACCTCCCCTAACCACTTGCTGCTATCCAACCTCCTGCTTTAGGTTCAAGACATATACATGGAGATCCCTGAACGCTGTGCGTACCTTGTCTCACATTATTTCCTCTCGGTAAATTTTTATCAGAGGCAGAATATAGTCATAAAAGCCATGCCGAGGAGAAATTTGTCTAGGTTTGAACACAGGCTCTGCTGCTTCTTGGTTCTGTAACTTGGGGCAATTCATACAACTTTTCCATGCCTCAGTTTCTTCCTCTAGGAAATAAGGATAATAGTAGAGTTGCCTCCTAGATTATGCTCAGAGGTCACCTCTCTGTCTTGTCTGAACTCTTAAGTTTGGGGCTCCTTCTCTGTGCTTCTCCTCTGTCACCCAAGGGGCTAACTTCCCCACCACAGCTCTAACTGAATCATTGACATGTACTCATTTTCTCAAAGGACCCCAAAGTATCACAGACCAGGTGGCTTCAACAACAAATTTTCCTCATAGTTCTGGAGGATATCCCAAGATCAAGATGTCTGCAGATTGGACTTCATTCTGAGGAAACTGGCCTTTGTCTTCACATGGTCTTTCCTCCTTATATGACTGTGTCCTAATCTCTTCTTCTTAGAAGACCACCAATCAGGTTAAGACCCACCCCAAGGACCTCACTTAATTTTAATTATCTTTTCACCCTTTATTCAAACAGAGTCACATTGTGAGATTACCAAGATTTAAGACTTCATAGCAATTTGAGGGTGGGGGGAGCCCATTCCAAGGTATTTATTCTTCTCTCCCTCCCTCTCAATTATGGTTCCCTAAAATATTTTTCTTAGTGTCTATTCCCAGATCTCAACAGAGCAAATGATACTTTGGAGACTCTTAATGGAAGCTATTAAGGAAGTTCACACAAACAAGCTTATGGGACTCAAACTGCTCATTTCTTGAAAAACACCTATCTAAAGAAAGCAGAAGAGTTTCATCCAATTAAGTGAATTCTTAGAGTTGAAAACACAAGTCTATGAATGTAGCATGCTGACCCAGCTAGGAATGACACAGGCAGAGTTCAAAATTCTAGGTCAATTACTCAAAGTAAAGCTTGACTTCTCCTTAATAACAGTTAATATTAATTATCCAGTAATTACCACCCCTGTGCCTTTCTGCATATAAGCAAACAGGGATGACCTCCATAATTTCTTATTTTTAATTGTATTTTTATAGGTAATTCACTCAAAACAATGTGATAAGGTAGAGGTTAATAAATATTCTCATTTCTGTTCCTGTCTATACTCTTCTCAACTCCTTTCACACTCAGCTCGGGGTCTGTTCATGCAAATGAGAGCATATGAAAATATTTTATCTCCTTTTAAAAGGAATGATAGCATACTATACAGACTGTTCTCAATTTTGCTTTTTATACTTGCCAATTTATGTTCTGGCAATATTTCCTGAACAAAAATAGACTTCCTTATTTGGTTCAGCTATACAGTATCTCATTGTATAGATTGTGTTTCATAACATCCCTTTATTAATGGATACTTGGAATGCCTCCTACATAATATTCTAGATGGTGCTAGAAGGGAGAATTTTGTCTACATAGGATTTCAAATACGTGCAGGTGTGCTTACATCTAGATGTGGCTTTGTGAGGTCAACGGTTAAATGACTTAATTTTACTATTTCCTGCTCTCTATAAAATTGTACTTCTTGACACAAATGTATGAGCAAACCTGTTTTTCCACATCTTCACCAACAAATATATCAAACTTGAGTTTTGTCAATCTGACAGATGAAAAAAATTATTTCTCTAAGCTATGCAAATATAGCCAAGGCCACATTGTCCTACAGGACATTTGACCTGAGAGGTAAATCTCAGCTGAGATTAAATCATTATAAACTGGAAGTCAAGACAATTGAGAAGTTACTGTTAAGACCAAATGAAGCAAGACTGGAGCAAAGAGAATAAAGGAAAGAGATCATGGAGAATGGAGTGAAAAACCTGCAGGGATCCAGTTCTGGAAGCAGCGTACATCACCATTACCCACATTCCACATTCCATGGCCCAGATCCAGTCCTATGTCCCATGAAATAGGAAGAGCTAGAAAATGTCCTTAAATGAGCACCCACTTCCCAGAAACAACCCTCTGACATGGAAGGGAAGAAGTAACATTTGGAAGAGGGCTGGCGGTCTCTGCCACCGAGACCCATTACTGTGCTTCTGCTGCCATTATTTAAGTGCTCTACTCAACAATCACATAACACCCTTTTTGTTAAGCTGTGCAATTGTGTGTTTTTAGACATACATATCCTTCCCAAAACAATTTCTTCAAAACTGGACATTCTCTAAACTCCCTGGCCTCAACATCCTTATCTATAAAACTAGGAACAGAACTGGATCATTTCTAAGAATCTTCTAAGCACCAACTGGATGAATATGGAATTCTAAGTTTAATGGGCCTTGTAGTGATTGAGCTGTTGGCTACCAGCCAACATCACCACCACCACAAAGCTCACAGTTATTTCCTTTTTCTATCCCTCCTGGGACAGTTCTTTCTCTAGGAATATAACCTTAACAGGATGCTAATGTTAGGGAGGCAAAGACTGCTATATCCCCAAGTCTCTACACTTCTCAGATCAGATTCCCCATTTACTTCTAATTAAATCAGTAAAGCCAAGACCTTACAGATAAAAGGCTTCAGTTAAACCCAAGAAGTATTTACGAAGTTCCATTATAAGAGCTCATAAAGGACATCCTATACTAACCTGTATTGGAGATACCAAGACCAACGACATTTAAACCTGGAATAAATTTATGTCCTGATTCAAGAACTCATCATTTAAGGGATAAAGAGATAAAAACAGAGCTCCTGACTCAAAAGAACTTAGATTTTCTTCGAGTGTGTAGGGCACACCCACATAATAAGGTAACAATAGGAAGTGACAGACGATTTTCTGCTCAAGTGAATCAACAGGGAGAGCAAACAGTACAAATGGGGGCAGTAAGAGGCCTGACCTAAGTGGCTTTTCTAATATCAAGATGACATCCAAACTCTTCGTAATATTCAGTATGAAGAAAGCTTAAGCCTGAATAAGCAATTCCCAACCATGCAAAGCAAACTTGACCTCTCTTGGGGTTTTGCCCTCTTGAGTAGCTGAGATCAAGGTTCCTTCCATTTCTGCCTATAATCAGTCCCTTGGTCTATGATGGGAAATATATGCTTGTCAATCATGCGTTCTTACTGGGGGAGAGACTAAAACCCATGTAGTCCAAGAGAATCTTTTCAATGATGGATAAAACTCAGAAAGATCAAAGATTATCTTGCCTGGATAGACAAAATTTAGAAAAACTCCATTAACTTCACCTCTATCCTCCTGTTGACACAGTTGATAGTCCAGGGCACGCAACTTATGATTTCCCATTGCCATTTGACTTATCAAAAGAAAAAAAAATCAGTTAAGTGTAAATTGAAATACAAGTTTAACAAACTATATTGCCACCATGCATCTGTCCCCACCTTGTTCAGCAGCCACCAGGTCACACCAGTTCTGGTTATGCATGACTTTGTGAACCAGTTTACAAAGAAACTGAGATACGACTTGGTTATATTAGTAGGTCCAACTTCAAATGTTGAAGTGAAGCTAGGACTAGAACCCAAGTCTTTGGTTTTAAGTTTGGTGTTTTTCCTACCCTAACTCACTGTTGGGATGGCCTCTCTTCTACCCTATAGCAGAGAAACTGGTCTTCAGCAGAACAGTATATAAAGCAGGTCAATGTTACAACACACAGGTCCAAGGTCTCCACACGAAGCCCAATATCTGATCAGTTCATTTTAGATCTAATGGATACTTAGCCTATCTGGTCCATCCCCCTTCATTGTACAGGTGGGAACAGAAAGACTAAGACATTAATTACACAAGATTAAATTCAAAAGCATTCCCATCTCCTGGTACAGACTTTACCCTAAGCCATGAACTTGCTGGATATTTTGTCACATTACCCTAAGCCATGAACTTGCTGGATATTTTGTCACATTACCCTAAACCATGAACTTGCTGGATATTTTGTCACATTGTTTGCCACCACCAATTCTTCCCATTATTGCTGGTAATCGTTTAAAACTAACTTCCATTTCTCTTTTGGATACATGTAATTCATTCTATTGACACCTCCCTCTCTTTTTCTCTTCCAATCATCTGCCCCACCCCCTTCCTGCTTCCTAGCTCAGGGGGATTATAATCCTCAGAGCAAAAGCCAACAGGCTCAGGCTTGCAGGCAATCAGGCTAGGGAGCCCCCAAGCAGAGGGAAAAGGACAACAGCTGCTTCTGCTAAATAGGAAGCACAAATGTTTCAACAACAGAATAGAGACCAGAGTACACAATGAACAGAACCTTACCCAGAAGTGGTGGGGCTTCAATGCAAGAATGTTTTAAGGCACCTTGAAATATACCCTCCACTTGGAAGATACTGTTATTACTTCATTGCTATAGTCAATGAGAGACTCATTTCTTTCATTACATTTTTAACATACCTGCGATGATTGGAGGGATGGGGTTGGGGGCTAGAAGTTATTTATACCTTAGTGGGAGGCAATTTAATTAAATTGCTCTTCCTAACACATATTTGAGTTGAGCCCCAGGAGGGGTTTAATAGCTGTAGCCAGAAATGCAACGAAGTAATTTTGAAAGGTGGGCAGTTCTGGAAAGGGCAGGCTTGCACTAGGGAAATGCAACGTGAAGTCTTGGTAATATGAGAGCGTTGTTACCTACTGGGAGTTAAGATTCAAAGACATGAGGGAGGGAGCAGGTGTCCCAGAAGTGGAAAAAGGGAACTAAAGGCAGAGGGAAGTCACCACAGGTGGATGCCCAGGAAAGTCCCCCCATTTTCCAATCTCACGGTTTGTGTTGTTTTAGAGATCTCCAGAACTTGAAGATTTAAGGCCTCCTGCTTCTTTATTTGCCTCCTGGATAAGGTCCGTCAGGCGCTTTACCCTCCCACAAAATAAACAGAAAGGTTTATGAGAGGGAAGCAAAGCAATATACTGCCAGTGAAAGCAGAGCTGCCAGACGCCTACACTCACAACTCACTCACGGCAGCTGCCAGCTGGGAAGCAACGTTTTTAAATTGTGACTTGGCTCTCTTGGCCTCATGAGATTTTATTAACCCCCTGTAGCAGTGAGCAATGGTTTCCATTTGAGGACAATTCCCTTTGTACTGAAGACGAGTGTGGCTGAACCATGGTCAGAGGGTCAGGGGTTTAGAAGCCGACCAAAACCATCTCGGTCACTTTGTCAACTGATTAATACGTGATCGTTCTAAAAGGCAAGCTTGATCATATTTCTTACATGCTTAAGCTCTCTGTGGCTTCTACTTGCCTAACTGGTAAAAGCCACACTCCTCAGAGTGGCCCTGCTAGGGCTCAGGCCTCACAGCTGAGCACCCCTTGCCTGAGCAAAGATCACACCCACTCCACCTCCCACAATTTCCCGAACCTCCCCCAAAACAATTAGGCACCCCTGAACCTCCAAAGGCTTTCAACACTCCATATACCTCTACCCAAAATGAATTCCTGCTCCTCATCCTTCGGTTTTTAATTCAGATGTAGCATCCTGCATGTAGTGAAACACAGGCAGAGTAAGACTACCTGAGCTCGAATTTTGGTTCACTGGCTGGGCAAGTTACACCTGGTCTCTCACTGCCTCCATTTCATCTTTTGCCACGTGAGAAGGAATACTACTTCCTTCATGGGACTGTTTTGAGAATTAAATTAGCCCACGTGGAGCATTTAAAGTGGTGCATGGTGGTTTGTAGAGTTTTAAGTGGTAGGTTCAGGATTTGGGGGTTCCTCTAAGTAGGAAAGAGCCGATAATCCCCTGCCACATCTTCACATCTGTCAAACTACATGGAGTCTGTCGTCCATGGATATCTTATTTAAAACCAAAAAGGACACAATTTCAATGGACAATGGTTTCACTTTCAAGTTTTTAAAAGTGAGTCAGTCTGTCTTCCCATGGGTTGTAAATTCCTAGAGAGCAAAGGTTTTTGTTTATGTTTTGTGTCTCTAGCACCTGCCTAGATCAATGTCTGGAATTTATCCCATGCTCAGTGAATGTTTGTAAAGTAGGATATATTTTTTCCAGACGAACATGTGGAATGAAAAAGTTCATTAATTAGCACCAAGAACGGAGGATCTCACTCATGACATTACCTCAGATTTGTTCTTTGGCCTTAACTCACAACTTTTCTTGGCCTCATTTTCCCCATTTCTAAGTTAGGAAAAAAAAATTGGAGGTCGGGAAGATAGGTCAGGGACATCTTGGGAAAGGTCTTCATGTTCAACTCAAGAATTAAACATTTTTTTCTGAAACAAGAATAAAATCCAATGAGGGACCAAACTATTGTATTAATAGATCCATATTCAAAGTTCCTGGCATAGTGTCTGGCATACAATAAATCCTCAATGGTAGCTATGACTGCACATTGTTAGCATCTTTCTACGCCTAGATTCTATCCTAAGTACGTAGTATATTTAAAAACACTAACATTGCAATGAATCTCTTTGAATGTCAATTTTAGTCTACTTCTATAAAACTATCATTTCTGCAATAGATCCTGAAGGATATAAAGGTTTAAAACTTTTACACGTAATGTCAAATAGGTTCCCAATTCTTATATAATGTTTCCCACCAGGTTCATGTGGATTGTTCCATGTTTCTGCACCTTCATCAGCAGGACCATTTTTTTTTTTTTAATTTGAGAGAGAGAGAGAGAGAGAGAACAGAGACAGAGACAGAGAGAGAAACTTAAGCAGGCTCCACACTCAGCACAAAGCCTGATGTAGGGCTCAATTCCATGACCCTGGGATCATGACCTGAGCTAAAATCAAGAATTGGACGCCTCAACTGATTGAGCCACCCAGGCACCCCATCAGCAACACCCTTTATTAGTACTCACATTTTTGTCAATTTGATGATAAAAATTCTCATTATATGTTTTTTTAGTTATGAGATTAATTTGTCTTCATCTGTAAGTTTTCTTCATGTTCATTATGATTAAAATGCATTTGGTTAGCCAAGAAAGTCATGTGTTAATTCAAGTAGGTAATCAATACCCAGATAATCTGGTTAATCTGGCTAAATATTTCTGAGTGTGTAAGAATGTTTTTGGAAGGGATGACTATTTTAATTGATGGAATGAATAAAGCAGATGGCTCTGCCTAGTGTTGGTGGTTGTGTCCAATCTGAGCCCTTACACTGGGACTTGGACCATCTGTGCTCCTGGTTCTCAGGTTTTGAAGATGGACTAGAACTACACCATCAATTGTTAAATACTGATAAAGGATGTAGTATTGGAAATATAGAATGAATATATCCAGTTTATCAAACAGTATGGCCTATAGAAGGGATTGGATTTGATCCTATAATTGGCCTTAAAGTGGCAGCTTGTCTTACTTTTCCTCAAAACTCTGGTCAATGAAACCAACAACAGAGCATCTTCCAATCAGTGATGACATGCTGCAAGCCTAGCCTAGATGATGACATTGCAGGTTGGCGATTATAAAGAAGAATATAACATGAGGACAGTGGTAAGCCATTTTAAGCCATTTTAAGTAATACTGGTATCATTTTAAGCATCAATTCCATCATCTTATGGAAGGAAACTAATGAGACTAAATTTCACCCGGCATGTTTACTTGTATTCTAGGACTTGGGGTCGATTTGCTGAGATTGGTTTGGGAACACAGGCACAGTTAACACTTGGAGCTCTGCAAATGTCCTTCCCACCCATATATCTTCAGAGCACAAGATGGACCCAAAGCCTAGGTAGGAAACCCAGAGGCTGTAATAACTCCTGGTATGCCCAGGTAATTCCAGATCAGAATGTTCAACTTTACCAAATAAGCAAATCAGTGAGAGGAGAAATCTATAGATGGTAAAAACAAACGAATTTATTTATCTACAGAATGTAGGATTATTTCATCCAGTGAATTTCCCTAACAATTAAGTATTAGTTTTAGATCATCCATAAACTGATAGAAAAGCTTTGATATCAAAGGGGAATAGGGGCCCCTGGATGTCTCAGCTAAGCATCTGACTTCAGCTCAGGTCATGAGCTCATGGTTCGGGAGTTCAAGCCCTGTGTCAAGCTCTGGGCTGACAGCTCAGAGCCTGGAGTCTGCTTCAGACTCTGTGTCTCCCTCTCTTTCTCTCTGATCCTCCCTTACTTGCTCTGTCAAAAACTAATAAACATTAAACAATTTTTTTAAAGGGTGAATATTCATCCTAGAATTTAACTGTCATTATGAAAGAACCTGACCACTGAAGATGAATTCAGAATTAAGATGTAGCATAGCATAACTCAGCTACCAAAGCCAGTAAAACAACAGGTTTGAGGTCCAATTTCACTTTATAATTAACTGTGTGACCCTGCACAAGTTACTTCATTTCTCCCAACCTCATTACCCTCCTTAAATATCTAACTACACTCTTATTTAAGGTTTCTTTCCTTTTAGAATCCCAACACTCAATTATTCGAGTTCTGGACTTAATACCAAGTGATCTGTTTTGTTTTTTTATCCCTTAGTGGACTTGTCTATAAAGCATTGGTGGTGACAACTTTCACCTAGGTGTCATAGGAGATCATCACTGTGGAAATTGCTTATAAATGCTCTAATTCATTCTCAAGCATAAGGTAATGATGTCATTACCACCATTTTTTAAAATTTCTAGTTTTTCCAAGGACTAGAATTCAAGACTGTCACTTAGTTTTGTCTTTCAAGAAAGAGTCCTAGTTTTGCCTGGATTCCCCCTGAGAGATACAAGGAGAATGGCTGGCTCAGGAGAAAACTCAACAGGCACAGACTATTTCTGTACCTGCACAATGCAGATAACAATTTGTAACTACCTAACCCTTATCAAACAGCTTTCTCAAATACTGTTCATTCTGTCTTCACAGCACTGAAGACTTTTTACTAACAAGTAGATAAGCAAGCTGAAACACTAAGAAGTTCAACTTTTCTAAACTCACCCAGTTCTTTGGAAGACCTGGGATCAAACCTCAATGTCCTAATATGTGGCTTCCATTGATCAGGAAATTATGGTGCCTGATGTCCACTCTTACTTCCGTCAGCTGTGAAGCCTCTTCCTCCTCCCTAGAGGACATAGTCAACCTCCCTTCAGGGAGTCCATAATTTTTCTTATGGATTTTTAGTAAAACACACTCATATATTTATGTATTTGTCATCTTTCTCACCACACTATGAGGTTTTTAACCCCAGTAACCACAGTTCTAGCCATAGCCCCCAACATAGCTGTTAACAAGAGCTGGGGCTCAGCCAATGGTCACAAAATAAATGACCAACAAAAAGGCCATAAAAAGTTAGGAGAGTGAGAAACAAAGAAACAGGGGCAGGGAGGAGAGAAGGCGGTGGGGAGAGAGAGGAGGAGGCAAGAGGCAGGCTGGCTGGTTCTATCTGACCATGTTTCCAAGCCCGAAAGCACACTGTAAATGTTTAGCTATGGAGTTTGCCTACCCACATTCTGTTCACCACCATTAATGAGAACAGTTAAGAGGTGGTGTATTTGCAAACATTTCCACCCAAACACAACAAAAACTGGCAAAAATGAACAGGGTGTCCTAACATTTCTGTTAGTCATTTACCACGACTGTCCAGAGAGCCTTGGATTTTCTAGAGCTAAGATACAGTACTTTTTTCCTGGGGTAGGATAAAGAAGCCCAACAGTTTAACTAGAAATGGGGAACATGGGACAAAGACAATGTCTATCATCTTTTCACATATGTAAGAAATGCATTGTGTGTGTGTACGCACACACTTAGTAGCTCTTGTGAAAGCAAACTGAAATATACTCATGAAAACTTATGAACTACCTCATTCACCCACTCACTCTTCTCCATCTGTGCTTCATGCATACTACAGTGCCTGTCATATAGCAGGCACTCAATAAGTGACTGAATTCAAGTATGCACAAAAGAAATCAGAGCAGATAAAACCATTAGGTGACCTGAGCAGAGTTTTCTTGCTGTTTAAAAGCCATTATCCTTTATGGGCTAATACTCAAGTAATGCCTCTGTTTCCCCAAAATGATCAATCTCTACTAATAAGTTAATGGTAATTGGAAGATGCATAATGAAGCAAACAATTTTGTGTGCATTCTCATACAATTATAGAAAGTAAACCCTTAATTACAACTCAAGTGTAAGTAGTTGACCAGATTGCATCAATAGGCTTTTTTTTATTATTACATATTGAAAATCTATGCACCACAGGCTGCATGGGTGCTACAGATACACGTTTAACACAGATGTGATCTTTACTTCTACTTTAGTGAAGATGGAGAACAAAAATCCCAGCTCAGAGAAATTGTTGAATTACCTAAATAAATAAATTAAATAAATAAATAAATAAATAAATAAAATTACAACAACATTATTTCATTCACCCTACCTGTCCCTTTGGTACCGCAAGTATATTCTACTTCACCATAATTCTTTCCCCTTATGTAAAAAGTAAAACTAAATTCACTTCCCTCTTAATAATAAATGCATCTAATGTTCCTGGGAAGCAAGCAATTACATTGTTTAGACCTTCACACTCCGGAAGCATTTGCCTCACTGTCAAATGCTTTAGAAGTTCTATTTTACCCCATTTCACTTTGGAGAAGATGCTTTGGAGAGGATGTCTCCCTCCCTTGCAAGATGATAGGACACTAAAATTTATTGAATTAAACTACCTTAATACTAAAAATCACCTATCAACCAACCTATAATATTCTAATCACCAAGAAGCTTTAGACACTAGTCAATTACCAAGTGACATTTACCGTTCAGGACACAGACACCAAGTGATCCTTTCTCCCACAGTAAAAATATGTCTAGCTTTTTCAGAAGTGGCATCTTTCCAGAACTAATAAATTGGTTATCTCATTCCCCAGCCCACATCAGATTAGAAATAGCTAAGAGGGAGGTGCAAGAGGAAGCAGCCAGATGTAGACGCAATTACAGCAGAGGAAAATAAGAGCCTCAACAATGTGAACAGGCAAAGAGTGGTCGTTATATGCTAAGCACCTTACTATGTCATCCACCCTCATTCTCTCAACAAGCCTGTGAGGCAGCTACTATCATACCATATGCCACAAGTTCTACACAATTGTTCTCTCATCCTTAGAGCAGTTTGGCATTATTGTCCGTGTATTTGCAAATGACAAGACTGATTCAAATGATCTAAATTGCTTGTGGCAGGACTCTAACAAGTAACTCGACCAGTATTTGGAGTTGGCTCCAAGTAAAGTTACCATAGACCCCAGTCTGAGGTAGCTGCATGTTCTTCCCTTGTTCTGCTCAATTAGAAATCATGCCCCATTTCACCCTCTACAGCGTCCTGGTTTGAATGATATGGCTCCCTACACCGAAGGGGCACATCCTCCACCATTCAGCATACCTTCTCCATACCACAGAGGCTTTCAGTGCTGACCCCTTGACACAAAGTCAAGAACAACATACTGTAAAAAAGAACCTCAATTGGCACAAAAACAGACATTCAGATCAATGGAACAGAATAGAGAACCCAGAAATGGACTCACAAACATATGGCCAACGAATCTTTGACAAAATAGTAAAGAATATCCAATGGAGGGGCTCCTGGGTAGCTCAGTCGGTTGAGTATCCGATTTCAGCTCGGGTCATGATCTCTCAGTTTGTGGGTGTGAGCTCCGCGTCGGGCTCTGTGCTGACAGCTCAGAGCCTGGAGCCTGCTTCAGATTCTGTGTGTGTGTCTCTCTCTGCTCCTCCCCACTCACACTGTCGGTCTCTCTCAAAAATAAACATTAAACAATTAAAAAAGAATATCCAATGGAATAAAGACCATCTCTTCAGCAAGTGGTGCTGGGAAAAGTGAACAGTGACATGCTGAAGAATGAACCTGGACCACTTTCTTACACCATACACAAAAATAAACTCAAAATGGAAGACTGATCTAAACGTAAAAACAGGAAGCCATCAAAATCCTAGAGAAGAAAGCAGGCAACAACCTCTCCGACCTCAGCCACAGCAACTTCTTACTCAACACATCTCTAGAGGCAAGGGAAACAAAAGCAAAAATGAACTATTGGGACCTCATCAAAATAAAAGCTTCTGAACAACAAAGGAAACAATTAGCAAAACCAAAAGGCAACCAACGGAATGAAAGAAGATATTTGCAAACGACATATCAGATAAAGGGTCAGTATCCACAATCTGTAAAGAATTTAGCAAACTCAACGCCCAAAAAACAAATAATCCAGTGAGAAAATGGGCAAAAGACATAAATAGACACTTCTCCAAAGAAGACATCCAGATGGCCAACTGACACATGAAAAAATGCTCAACATCACTCTTCATGAGGGAAATACATATCAAAACCACAATGAGATACAACCTCATACCTGTCAGAATGGCCAACATTAACAGCTCAGGCAACAGATGTTGGTGAGGACGAGGAGAAAGGATCTCTTTTGCAATGCTGGTGGGAATGCAAACAGGTGCAGCCACTCTGGAAAACAGTATGGAGGTTCCTCAAAAAACTAAAAATAGAACTACCCTA
>NW_026057586.1:31024728-31046949 GCF_023721935.1 Panthera uncia
CACACACACACACACACACACACACACACACACACACACACACAAAATGGAGTATTACTCGGCAGTCAAAAACAATGAAATCTTGCCATTTCCAGCTATGTGGATGGAACTAGAGGGTATTATGCTAAGCAAAATAGAGAAAGACAAAGATCATATGACTTCAGTCATAGGAGGAATTTCAGACATTAAAAAGATGAACATTAAGGGAAGGGAAGCAAAAATATAAAAACAGGGAGGGCAACAAAACATAAGAGACTCTTAAATATGGAGAACAAACAGAGGGTTGCTGGAGGGATTGTGGGAGGGGGAGATGGGCTAAATGGGTAAGGGGCATTAAGGAATCTACTCCTGAAATCATTGTTGCACTATACACTACCTTGGACAATTTTTTAATTTACAATTAATTTAAAAAAAGAACCTCAAACACTCAAAATGCCTGGCAATTCCAAGTCATTTAGAAAAAGGCAAAAATGGATAACTCAGTTTAATTACCCCAGGAGCAAGAATCAAAGCAATACTTCCAAAATGATGCTTAATCTTAAGCAAAGATTAAGCTGAATGTAAATAGAAGAACATGTAACATTGTAAACATTCTAAAAAAGTTTTTTTATGCCAAATTAAGGTTTTAACTTTTGAGCCTAAAGAGAATGAAAATTAGTTATCTAGAATATTGTTTTTTAACCCTTTGTTAGTAATGCTAGAAAGAGGAATTGCTTTTATCACCCCCAACCCCCAAAAACTTCTCAAGGAAAGAGAGGTTTCCAAGCTCAGTCTCAGGTATGACAGCTTTGGTTCAAACATGCACTACACACTGTAAGACTTTGGGCTAGTTACCTGCCCTCCCTGCCATTATCCTAATCTGTAGGATAGTAACAACCCATCATCACTGCAGCACAGGGACGGCAGTACACAATAATGCAGGCAAACACTCCAAAGGGTGAGTAGTGCTCAGCACACAAGAAATCCTGAACAAGTTTATTTATGGTAATATTAACCTTATTAGTATCAGTTAAGTTAACCCTAGTTCAAATCCTTTCTCCCTTTGGAAAGTAAAGTTATAGGGGCGCCTGGGTGGCTCAGTTGGTTAAGCATCCAACTCTTGATTTTGGCTCAGGTCATGATCTCACAGTTCATGAAATCCAGCCCTGTGTTGGGCTCTATGCTGATAGCATAGGGCCTGCTTGGGATTTTCTCCCCTCCTCTGCCCCTCCCCCTTCTTTCTCTTCCAAAGTAAATAACTTGTAAGTAGAAAAAAACAAAATGAAGATCTATCCAAAATGTATTCAATACTCTTTATAAGTGATACTATTGCTACTATTAGAAGGATACTATCAATCATGCTATTAGTAAGCTATACCCCCCAAATATACTCAAAATTTAAAGCTAAAGGGGTCCTTAAAATCATGTGGTCCAACTAGATCTTATAGAAAAGGAAAAGGGAGCTAAAAAGTCAACTTCCACTTCCCCAAGACATAAAAACGATTAATGGCAGAACTAGAGAGGGTGTTGTGTCTACAAAGTCCTAACTATGGAAAGAGCATGAGACAGTGTGATGGACAAAACTCATCTTCCTTAGTGTAGCTGTGTAACCTTAGGCAAGTATACTTCACATTTCTGAAGCTTGTAATTCTCAGTTGATGAGATTAAGAATTTTGTTTTTGTCAGAGTATTCTGAGAACTAAAATAAGTAACATACAAGGGGCCTTGGGTCACTGTTGTACCCAAGATGGTGGGCAGATGAAGCAGTACAGCTGCCGGAAGGAAATGTGTCTGCTGAAACACTGCACAGGTCCTTCCACACTGGAATTGTACTTCTAGAAGTGTATCCTACGGGCAAATGCATGTTCAAGGATGTACTGCAGTTCTACCTGTATTAACAAAAATAATACCTACCAAGAGGGAAATGCTGCCTAACCCAAGATTTTATAAAAAGTGGCAATGGCAAACCTTTCAAAACATGTTAAGTAAAAAGAGTGTCTTTGAATAATACATTGACTAGAGTTTTGAGCCAATTTTTGTCAAAATAAGTCATAAAATATGTATTATGTAGTATTTTTACATACGTTCTTATGAAGCCTCTTATGAGGCAGTGGTGTTGGGGGGGGAGGCAAATCAAGATAATTTTCATATTATATACACCTCTCCCTTTTAAAATGCTTACTATAGTAATACATTCATTTAACAGAAAACTTAGAATCTCTGGCATATAGTGGACTGAAGGTCTCTATGTCCAGAGACCTCTATTCCTAGTGTGAAAATCTGGTGCTAGATTGTTCCTATCATTGTCATTGTAACTTCAGACAATGTTAGAAAACAAATATTTCACAGACTACTCTGCCCCATTACAGAGCTTTTCAACAGTGCTTCAGATCTGGCTGTTCATTTATGACCCACACTAAAGGCCTGCATCCCAAAACCTGAGCTAGGAGATGAACAAAGGTTAATAAAAACACATAAAGGAAAGGCGGGGCTGTCTCCCTCATCTGTTTGCTGTGTCATTTGTCTCTCTGTTAAACTGCAATAAAGACAATAAAAGGAAATCAGCTGTGAAAAATGAAAGAGCCTTCTATTCATAAAACAGTTCAAATGAGAAAAGTCTTAATAGGAAAAGGGCCACTACCATGCAAAGCAGTGAGTGGGAGAGTGACACATAAAACCCTTAAGACAATTCATTAACCACAAATTATTGTAGGCAACTCCAATCCTTTTCCCCAAGTCATATTTGTGTTCTAACCATCAGAGTTATGGATACCTTTAAACAAATTCTAGGACTGAGGTCTTTGCTGCAGAGAGTAGGCAATGGCACTCTGTTGGACTACAGGATCTTTCCTACTGATAGGAGTCCTTACAGGAAAGGTGGCCCCATAATAGGCATGGAGCCAATGCAGTGTAGATGGTGGTCACAAACAGATCTGACAATATACTCCACTTAAATCAACTCACCCTCATGAATGATTAGATCAATGATCCTACAAAAGCTTACCGCCCTCATCTCTGGACCACCTCACCTAAAATGAAGGTCATAATATATGCCGAACCTAGCTCTCAAAGCTATAATGATGCTTAGATGATAAAATATCAATACTCCAAATTGCTCCCTTTAAATTATCCACCCACCCAGATCCCACAGAGAGCACCCTGTTAAAAGAAGGAGGCCTATTCCCAGCCCTGATTATGGACCTCTCATTTTTCCACCTCTACCCTTCCCCCTTCTCCATTTGTGAATTTGCAAGACTGCAAATTAAGTAGTATGCTGAACGGCTCTGTATGGAGATGGGAACAAAGACAACTTTATATTTTTATCCTTCTGCCCCCAAGTGCCAGCCCCACATAAAACTTTGGCAGACTCCTTCCTGTTCAAATTGATCCAAGGCAAATCTGTTCTTATCCTCTGTGGGACTACCCTTGAAAGGCCTCCCACTGGTCTTCTTGGAACTGGATGCATTTCAGTTGAAGTACTGACAGATTCAACCTAATCTTTTCACCCTTCCTTCTCTCCCTCCACAAACTACAATTTGCAAGGTAAATGAGAACACCCGGTTCAGAAATAGGACCTTACCATTTGGCAAGGGTTTTAACTGGCAAAGAAACCTTCAGTCATGTTTGCTTGATTAGACTAATTGAAGCATGAGAGAAGGTTAGTAGATTGGGAAGGATTTTTGTCATAAAGCCTCAAAGCCAAGTACACACAATTGGGTGCTAGAAGACCGCTCTCTACTCTGCCATCAACTGACTTGTAAGAACAAGAGGTTCCCACTTTGGGACATAAGTTCTCTATAGCTACAAATGTAGCTATAGATATGTCCTTCAGGGGCATATTGCCCCTCTCCCCCGCCCACCCCCCCAACATCCATATCCTAGGGTTATTGTTCATGAGCCAGATCAGATTTCAATAAGTCCTGTTTCTCATTCAGGCTCTCCTTCTGCAGTTTTGCTGTTGACTATCATACATGGACACCAAAAAGACCGAAACTAAAACGTGTTTGATATGCAATGTTGAGCCAAGTCAACCTCCATTCTTCCTAGGATAGCCAAGTAAAGCTTATTTTTATAGATAAAGGATTTGAACCAGTGAGCTGTCAGACAATGTTTCAGGGGGTGGGGGGAGGCAAAAATAAAACATAGTAACACTGCCTTAGTAGCATAACTGGTTTATAGATTCAGATAGTGCTTGGTTGGTTAGGACTAAATGCTTGATCTACCATGAGTATCAGTTGCCTATTTGTAAAACAACTAGGTTGAATTTTATCTTATCTAGGATTGCTTCAGATCTACAATTCCATCACTCTGTAGGATGCAGATGTCATTTTTAAAATTTATGTTGCAGTTTTGTAATTGAAGTGTTTGTTCATCCACAGGAAAATACAGGATCATCTACCACCACTGCAGTTTTGTTGGCTCTTTGAAAAATCAAGGATCGGGTATCATAAACTTTAGATTACAGTCAAGAAATCTAAGGGACTCTACAGGAAGAACACACCCATGTTCTTTACCTCCCCTGGGTAAGTTCCCTTTTTTTTTTTTTTTTTTTTTTTGCCATTTTTCATTTTTGAAGGTGGTAATTGTATTATGATTATCACTAGAATGCAAGCTCCATGAAGCCAAGAAGTATTTTGGTTCCATTTCCTACCATCTCCTTTAGAAAACCACTGAGGGGTAAGTGGTATACTTTAAAACTCAAAAGCATACGGTAATTTCTAGTCAGAGTTGTGACCTGTCACAAGGTCTTCACTTGGGATGATAAATTCTGTGTCTAGATAGCAAAAGTTGTTGCACAACACTGAATGTACTTAATTGTCCTGAATTATACACTTGAAAATAGTTACAATGGTAAGTGTTGTGTTATTTGTATTTTACCACAAAAAATGCACAGAAGCTCACTAAAGCACTTTAAACATTATTTGTGTTTCCATTTTGCAGCTTAAGTATCACTGTTTACAGTTGCAAAGATTTTGCACCACCAAGCAATAGTATCAACACCCTCGGACAGTGGTTTTCTCCAGGCAATGGAATCACCTAACTTCTCCACTTTTATATTTATGTTTAATAAACATGTGTAACTTTTTGGACTAAAGACCATTATAGCATTTTTTTAATATTGAGAATGTATGTGGTTACATCTTTTGCACAGAGGATCTCAAAGAACTTTAAGTATGAGGAGACTATTAACCATTTAGGGATAATTGCCATGGGTATTATTTTCTTATGACATTCCACAGCCTGTTTCTGTGTTTATGGCTCTTTCATTAAATGTAACATTTCGAGTTCATCCTGCATTTTGTATATAAACTACACCATTGGGTTTCTAAAAATTCCACTTAGAGGTTTATTTCAGAAATACATCCATTCGCACACCTATATATACCACTAATTTTAAACATATTAAGTTAGAATAGCCCTATTTTCTAAGTTTTAATGAATTAATGCACCTAGTCATGGACCATCAACAGCTGTTAAGGGAGAGGCAGCCAGACAACCAATGCCAAAAAATGGAAAAAATCATTTCTCGAGTAACATTGCTTTAAAAAAGAAAAAAAAAAGTCTACCTAAATCTGGCCAAACTACATTCAATCTTCCATTTACAAAAGATAGACCAGAGGAACATACTAAATATAACAGAGGGGGATGCCATCATCAAAATCCAGACTGAAACTCTGCAGTACAAAGAACCTTGTTCCATCAACAAGGCAAAGTACCAAAATTCCAGACTCAATTCATACAGATTGTTTAGGAATTATGATACACAGAAGTTGAAGTATTTGATGATGTTAAGTTATTTAAAGGGGGTCCAAAATTGCAGCATAAAAAGATTCTAAACTCAGCTCCTCCCAGATATACAACTATGTGAGGATCATTTTCCTCTGAATAAGATCTGAAACTAGATAAACTGCTCTCCAACAAAGGATAAAAGGACTACATCAAGACAGGTAGAGAGGCAGGAACATAATCTCACCAAAAAAATCCTACCCCTTGAACAGTGACCCTTAATAGGGAGGGATCTCACCAGAGGGACACTTCTCCCAAAGGAATAAAGGGTTGATGCCCCACCTGGAGCATTCCGACCCCTGGGACCTGTATCAGAGAGGGGAGTCCCCAGAACATATGGCTCGGAAAACCAATGGTGTTGAGGTCCAGGGATCCCAAAGTGCAACAGAAAACATTCCTCTCTGGTTGGGCTCATGTGTGGGCTCACACACCCGATGGAACAGGGAAGTGGGGAGGGACAGCACAGATAATAACATCAGCTTCAAAAGCTCCTCGACTAGATGTTAGGGAGTCTCATTTGCTGATCTGGGAGCAGGGGACAGCTGAGATGCTCCCTACAGAAGGAGGTGATACCAGACACCATTGTTGCAGTCTCCACAGTCTGCTAGCATAGGCAGGGGGAATTCAGACGCACTACCCCCTGCCTTGCTGTGACAGGCTGGGGCAAGCAGTCCCCACTCTGAAGCAGGCAAGCACCAAGTCATGATACTCCCCCACTCCCAATCCAGGACTGGTGAGGCAGAGTGATCCTGGCATTCTCCCACTAGCAGCCCAAGCCAGTGCTCCTACACAGATAAGGCACTCTCCCACTGCACTGCTGAAGCCCAGAGTGGGTGAGAATAGTCATTTTCCTCCCTGCGTTTAAAAGGACATTAAGAGTATCCCACACCCTGCACTCTGCAGCTGCCCAGCTAAAGCAACAGTCCATACAGGGACACCCCTTCACCTTCTGGCCCTGGTGGCCAAGACATCTGGTGTTTCTGAGCTCCATAGGACTTTAACAATCATAAAGATAGTTCTTTGTAAGCCACACACCCCAGGGCACTGCAGGAACAGCAGACTAAAACATAACCCCAGTCTTCCTGTGAAAAGGCCTATTTAATTGGCCTGGAGCTCATACCTGAGAGACAGAATTCAGGTTTCCCACACATCTAGAGACCAAGGAGGCACTCCCAGGGAATTTAACCAGGAAGACATCATCCTTGTACATACCTTAGCCTCCCCTACAGCTCAAAGGACACTTCCTAGAAAGGAGTTTATACCCATGTCTGGAGACCCATTTTTTTTCTTCAACAGTCATCCAGAGAACACTTCCAAATCTCGTCTGGAGGCCAGCAGGGACTACTATTGCTGTTCCACAATATTTACATGTTGCAAAACTGCTGCCTGAGGATCTGGTTTATAATCTGCTAAAACTATGTGTTAAAAGAAATTTCTCCCCTTGGAATAACAGGTTGTGATGGATCCCCAAAAATTGTGTCATATGCATATCAGATAAAGGGTTAGTATCCAATATCTATAAAGAACTTATTAAACTCAACACCCAAAAAACAAATAATCCAGTGAAGAAATGGGCAAAAGACATGAATAGATACTTCTCCAAAGAAGACATCCAGATGGCTAACAGACACATGAAAAAAATCCAGTATCAGAGAAATCCAAATCAAAACCACAATGAGATACCACCTCACAGTCAGAATGGCTAAAATCAACAACTCAAGCAACAACAGATGTTGGTGAGGATGCGAAGAAAATTTTTGCACTGCTGGTGGGAATGCAAACGTGCAGCCACTCTGGAAAACAGTATGGAGGTTCCTCAAAAAAATAAAAATAGAACTACCCTACCACTCAGCAATTTCACTACTAGGTATTTATCCAAGGGATACAGGTATGCTGTTTCAAAAGGGCACATGTACCCCAATGTTTATAGCACCACTGTCAACAATAGCCAAAGTATGGAAAGAGGTCAGATGTCCATCGAAGGGTGAATGGATAAACAAGGGGTGTGTGTGTGTGTGTGTGTGTGTGTGTGTGTGTACACACACACACACACACACACACACACACACAATGGAGTATTACTCGGCAATCAATGAAACCTTGCCATTTGCAACTAAGTGGATGGAACTAGAGGGTATTATGCTAAGTGAAATTAGTTAGAGAAAGATAAATATCATATGACCTCACTCATGAGTAATTTCAGATACGAAACAGATGAACATAAGCAAAGGGAAGCAAAAATATAAAAACAGGGAGGGGGACAAACCTAAGACACTCTTAAATACGGAGAAAAAACTGAGGGTTGCTGGAGGGGTTGTGGGTGGGGGTATGGGCTAAATGGGTAAGGGGCATTAGGGAGGACACTTGTTGGGATGACCACTGGGTGTTATACATATGGGGTCAATCACTGGAATCTACTCCTGAAATCATTGTATCATTATGTGCTAACTAACTTGGATGTAAATTTAAAAATAAATTTTAAAAAAGTATATGGAAAAGAAAAAAATGGGGTCAGATGAAGATTAAGTCAGGCACTTTGGACAATCCATAGGAAGAGTAAGTCAAGTACTTTGGACAAAGGTTCAAAACACAAGCAAAAGCTAGGGCAAATTGAATAAGAAGGATCATCACCTAACAAGGCACTCCTTCAAGAAAGAGGTAGCTGTTTTATCTAATACTGAGAAACACAGTCAAGCAAAATGAGTAAACAAATATACCCCCAAGAAAAGAACAAGACAAAATCTTAAAGACATACATGATAGGGACATAAGTAATTGACCTGATTATGAATTCAAAGTAATGATCACAAGGAGATGCTCACTGAACTAGGGAGAAGAATGGATGAATATAGTGAGAACTTAAAGCAACAGAAAACATGACTAAGTACTGAACAGAAGTCAGAGTTAAAGAATACATTAACTAAAGGGAAAAATATATTAGAGGGGTTCAACAGACTGGATAAAGCAGAAGAATGGCTCAGTGAGCTCCAAGATAAAGCAATGGAATGCAGAACAAGAAAAAATAATTTAAAAAAAAAATAAACTTAGGGGGCCTCTTCAACAACATTAGGTAGAATAACATTTGTGTGATAGGGGTCCCAGAAGGAGAAACAAGGAATAAAGGGGGAAAAATGTACTTGAAGAAGCAATGATTGAAAAGTTCTAGGGGCACCTGGGTGGCTCAGTCGGTTGAGCATCCGACTTCGGCTCAGGTCATGATCTTGCGGTTTGTGAGTTCGAGCCCCGTGTTGGGCTCTGTGCTGACAGCTCAGAGCCTGAAGCCTGCTTCAGACCCTGTGTCCCCCTCTCTCTCTGCTCCACCCCTGCTTGTGCTCTGTCTCTTTCAAAAATGAACATAAAAAAAATTTTTTTATAAAGAAAAGTTCTAACTTGGAGGAGGAAACAAACATATAGGTCCAAGAAGCTCTGAGAGTCCCCAATAAGATAAATGCAAGGACAGCCACATCAAAACCCATTATAATTAAAGTGTCAAAAGTCAGACAATCTTAAAAGCACTAAGAGAAAAATTGTTACATCAAAACAAATCCCAGAAGGTTATCAGATTTCTCAGCAGAAACTTTGCAGATCAGAAGGGAGTGGCAGGACATATTCAAAGTGCTAAAAGGAAATCTTTTCCAAACAAGAGTTTCCTAGACAAACCAACAACAACAACAAAAAAATCATCACTACTAAACCTGCCTTACAAAAAATATTATAGGTATTTCCTTAAGCTGGAAAGAAATAGCACTAGTAACATGCAAAATAAAAATCTCACTGGAAAAGGGGAGATATACATAGTATATAGTAAAGGTAGTTCATATAGTATATTAAAAAAAAAAGGTACTAAGGTTAAAGAAAAAAATCTGTAAAATTAAGTACAACTCCAAGAGATAGAGAAAACAAAAGTGTAAAAAGTGACAACAAAATGCGGCTGAGGTGAGCAAAAATTTGTTTCAAATGTGTTCAAAATAAGTTGCTATCAACTTAAAATGTACTCTAATATAAATAGAATGACACGTGTGAACCTCGTGATAAACACCGAGCAAAAAACTTACAGAAAACGCACAAAAAAAAAAAAAAGAATCTAAATATAACATTAGAGTTATCAAAGCACATGGGCAAAGAGAACAAAACTGAACTACAACAACAACCAGCAAACAATTAGCGAAATGCCAATAATTACATACTTACCAATAATCACTTTAAATGTAAAAGTGATTCTCCAATTCTAAATTCTCCAAGTCTAAATTCTCCAATTAAGACTGTAACTGAATGCATTAACACACACACGCAATCTATATGCTGCCTACAACGGCATCAAGAACTAAGGAACACACAGGCTGAAAGTGAAGGAACTGAAAAAAGTCTGTGCAAATGGAAACCAAAAGAAAGCTGGAGTAGCTACACTCATCACACAATATGGACTTTAAAACCAAGAATGTAGGTGTGCCTGGGTGGCTCAGTCAGTTAAGTATCCGACTCTTGGTTTCAGCTCAAGTCACTATCTCAGTTTGTGGGCTTGAGCCCCAAGTCGGGCTCTGTGCTGACAGCAAAGAGCCTGCTTGGGATTCTCTCTTCCCTGCCCCTCTCTGCCCCTCCCCTGCTTACACATGCACTGTATCTCAAAATAAAGTTAAAAAATAGTTAACACAAAGAATGTAGTAATAGACAAAGAGGAACACTTACAACGATAAAGGGGTCAATCCAGTGAGAAGATACACACAAAATTGACAAAACTTTAGCTAGATTCACTGAGAAAACAAAGCTCAGATAAGAAGTGAAAGAAGTTGAAACCGATACCATGGAAATACAAAAGATAATGAAGAAACTACTATGAACAATTATACCCAAAAAAATCAGGCAACCTACACAAAAATTGGTAAGTTTCTAGGGATTTACAGTCTTCCAAGACTGAATGATAAAGAGATTAAAACTGTGAAAAGTGATTTAACTTCCTTACTAGTCATCAAAAACTTCCCAAGAAACCCAAGTCCAGAACCAGACAGCTTCACTGGCAGATTCTAAAAAACATTCAGAGCAGCATTAATACCTATCTCTCTCATTCTTCCAAAATACTTAGGTGGAAGGAAAGCTTACCAACTCATTTCATGAGGCTCACATTACCCTAGTACCAAAACCAGACACATACCAAACCACACCACAACCCTACCCAAAAAGTTACAGGCCAATATCCCTAATGGACATAGAGACAAAATTCCTCAACAAATTCAATACATTAAACAAATCCTACACCATGATCAAGTGAGATTTATTCCAAGGAAGCAAGAATGGCTCAATATCTACGAATCAACATGATGTACCACATTAACAAAATAAAAATCATATAATTAACTAATAGATGAAGGATTTGACCAAATTCAACAGCCATTTATGATAAAAGAGATGTAACTGGCTATAGAGAGAATATACCTCTAAACATAATAAAGACCATATATAACAAACCCATGGCCAGCATACGAGATGGTGACATACTGAGAGCTTGCCCTCAAGATCAGGTTCAAGGGAAGAATTCTCACTCTTGCCATTTTCACTCTATAGTATTAGAAGTTCTAGCCACAGTCATTAGGCAAGAAATAAAATACCAATTAGGAATAAGTGTAACCGTCACAGTTTATAGAGGACATACTATATACAGCAAATGCTAAAGACTCCACCAAAAAAAAAAAAAAATAGATTTAGAAAAGTTGTTGGATACCAAATCAATAGACAAAAATCTGTTGTTTCTAGACACTAATAAACTATTACAAATGTATCAAGAAAACCCATTTATAATAACAAAAAGAATACACCTATGAATAAACAACCAAAAAGAGGTAAAAGAATGAAGGCTTTAAGATCTTGGTCAAAGAAATTGAAGACAAGTGGAAAGATATTGCATGCTCATGGATCAGAAAGATTAATATTGTTAAAAGGTCTATAGTACTCCAAATAGTCTACAAATTCAAAGCAATCCCTATCAAAATTCCAGTATTTTCGGGCGCCTGGGTGGCGCAGTCGGTTAAGCGTCCGACTTCAGCCAGGTCACGATCTTGCGGTCCGTGAGTTCGAGCCCCGCATCGGGCTCTGGGCTGATGGCTCGGAGCCTGGAGCCTGTTTCCGATTCTGTGTCTCCCTCTCTCTCTGCCCCTCCCCCGTTCATGCTCTGTCTCTGTCTGTCCCAAAAATAAATAAAAAACGTTGAAAAAAAAAAAATTTCCAGTATTTTCTTTCACAGAACCAGAACAAATACTTAAGTTTGTATGAAACCCACAGAAGACCCTTAATAGCTAAAATAATCCTGAGGACAAAAAAAAAAAAAGAACAAAGCCAATGTTTCACATTCTGATTTCAAACTATACTACAAAGCTGTAGTAATCAAAAGTATGGTATTGGCATAAAAACACACACATATGTCAACAGAAAAGAATAGAGAGCCCAGAAATAAACTCACATAATTAATTCACTTGTAACAAATAAAGCCAAAAATATATAATGGGGAAAGTACAGTCTCTACAATAAATGGTGCTAGAAAAACTGGTTACATGCAAATGAAACTGGCCCACTACCTAACACCATATACAAAATTAACTCAAAATACATAAAAAACTTGAAGACAAACCTGAAACTACAAAATCTTTATGAGAAAACATTGATGGTAAGCTCTTTGACATCAGTCTTACCTGTCTAATTTTTCATTTGACTCCAAAGGCAAGGGAAACAGACAAAAATATAGTATTGGGACTACATCATACTAAAAGGATCTGCACAACAAAGGAAATCAACAAAATGAGAAGGCAACCTATCAGAGAAGATCTTTACAGATCATATCCAGGAAAGGGCTAATATCCCAAATCACTAACAACGTCAATTCAACAGCAAAACAAAAAACAAGAAAAAAACAAAAACAAGTAATCCCATTTTAAAAATAGGAAAAGGACCTGAAAGAATTTTTCCCCCAAATAAAGACCTCCAGTGGCTAATAGACATATGAGAAGATGCTCAATATCATTCATCAGGGAAATGCAAATCAAGACCACATATTACCTTACACTGTCAGAATGGCTATTATCAGAAAAAAAGAAATGTGTTGTCAAGGATATGGAGAAAATGAGAGCCCTTGTGCACTGTTGGTGGGAACGTAAACTGGCACAACTACTGTGGAGAACAGTGTAAAAGTTCCTCAAAAAATTAAAAATACAACTATCATAGGACCCAGAAATTCTACTACTGGTTACCCATGCAAAAAGAAAAAACTCTAAGGGGCACCTGGGTGGCTCAGTCGGTTAAGTGTCCGACTTCAGCCCGGGTCACGATCTCGAGGTCCATGAGCTTGAGCCCCACATCGGGCTCTGGGCTGATGGCTCAGAGCCTGGAGCCTGCTTCCGATTCTGTATCTCCCTCTCTCTCTGCCCCTCCCCCGTTCATGCTCTGTCTCTCTCTGTCTCAAAAATAAATAAACGTTAAAAAAAATTTAAAAAGAAAAGAAAAAACTAAATCACAAAGATATATGTCCTTATGTTCACTGCAGTATTTACAATAGCAAAAATATGGAAAAAACCTATGTGCCTATCAATGGATGAATGAAGATGTGTGTATATAGCCACAATGGAAGGCCACTCGGCCATAAAAAGAATGAAATCTTTGGAAGAACATGGATGGGCCTTAAGGGTATTATGCTAAGTGAAGTCAGATGAAGAAAGAAATACATGTTTTCTTCTATATGTGGAATCTGAAAACCAAACAAAACCCAGACTCATAGATACAGAGAACAGATTATTGATAGTCACTGGGAAACGGGCGAGGGTACAAATGGGAGAAGGGAACTAATAAGTGCCAACTACCAGCTGTAAGTCATAGGAATGTAATACACAGAATGGGGAATAGAGTCAGTAACATTCTATTCATTTTCTAAGGGGACACATGATAACTAGACTTCCTGGGGGTGACCACTTTGCAATGTACACAAATGTTCAATCACTATATTGTACACCTGAAACTAATATGTCAATTATACTTATTTTAATCTGTGACAATACTTTTTAAAAATAAGCACAGCTGTATTATCTTTGGCAATACTTAAAAACGCTTACAGAATAGTCTGATATTTGGTGTTTGCCTCAAAACGAATACTCAATAAAGGGAAGTGGATAGAGGAATTCATTAAGCAATTTCAGTTTAGATCTTCTGAAGGTGGATGGTGAGTGCCTGAGGTTCATTTTTATCATCTCTACTTTAAATCATCTTCTGGATGATTTAAAAATTAGGCAAAGTTCGAATAAATTTTTTTTCCTAATTAAAAAAAATGGTGAGGAGGGGCACTTGTAGGTTATTAGTTTTTTTTTTTTTTCTTTTGAGTCTGGAGAACAGGATATAGTTCACTCTAGTTAAATTCTGTAGCTATGTTCCTCCACTTACCACTGTCACATGTAGAAACCAAGAGAGTCCCTCATGACCTGTCTTCCAGGAATTGCAGAGATGTGACACATCCAGAACATTCTAAATGGTCTATATCCTGATGCCATGTGGCTCTCATAAGTAGGAAGAAACTATAAAGTGGCACAAAATAACCAATTTTACAAACTACTTTTGAAAATCTTTAATATTCAGTATTATTAAAGTATATTAGTCCATCTGACATAAAGTTGGAATGTAAACTGCATCAGGTTTGGAGAATTATGGTGTAATACAAGTGTGCAGCAGAACTGGATGGTGGAATAGCTCTCTCAATCTCATTGAAATGTGTTCTGTTATCAATCATGGATATAAAACAGCACATTTAAGAATTTGGCAAGGTAGAATACAAAAATTTTCCCCCCAAGATGAGCATATATATCATGACTCATGTAACAAATATACAAATACATACCAGGAAAAAAAATTTAAAAATCAGCATCAACATACTATAAAACATACACCACAGTTCAAAACACACTATTTGGTATAATTCAGGGACAGGGTACATTTGTACTGTGAGATAAAGCAATTATGTTGGTGTTATTAAGGACCATACTTTTGGCATAGGAGAATATATAGATGTTAAAAATCAAAGATTACATTTTTTTTTAATCCCATCATCCTAAATTTGAATTGGCAGTGTCACTGTGCACTTGAAATATTATATACATATAAAAGCAGGAACTACAGCGATAGCAGTGAGTGCTCCCAGTAACAAGATGGTCTATAACTTCTAAAAAGATTCTAGAAAAGGAGGCTTACAGTATGGAGAAGTGCATCTTTAGAGGTTAACATTTCCTTTCCCTACCCCCACCAAAAAGGATACAATTGTCTAACAACTATTTTGTTACTCTAAAAAAAATTAACCAAATGCAAACAAGTGAAGATTTATGGAAAACTGCTGGCCCTTCAACTCAAGACAGTACGTACCCTCCTTGTTTGGGGCTAAAATCCACCACTCACCTTCAGTTTTGTCAATGATAATGCAAGTACTGCCAATGTGGGGATGACCAAGATACCAGTTGCTCTCTCTGCCAGAGAGATTGGGCATAATTCCAGACACATGAATTTTTTTTTATATATACACAGAGACAGCATCATCAGTAGGACATAAATGGGAAACAGTTCTACTAGCCTAAGAGTGTGGTCCTGATTGGATCAAGAAGTGAACCAGACAGAAACTCAGTGGGAAGGTCCTTGGAAGGAACACCCAAAGAGAGCTAAACTTCCCACACATCCCTGACTGGCGATCCATGCAAATATGGAAGATATACCCAAGAGAGAGGAGTTGAAAGTACAAGTCAAATCTTTTCAGACTAGTGTTTTCATTTTCTTTGAGTAAATACCCAGTAGTAAATTATTGGATCATACAGTTATTAGATTTTAATTTTATTGAGGTGGAATTTAAGAAAAAAACCAACAATGAAAACAAAGACAAGCCAAAAACAAACTCTTAAACATTTTTTTAAATATTTATTTTTCAGGGACAGACTGAGCAGGGAGGGCCGAGAGGAATAGTATCAGAAGCAGGCTCCAGGCTCTGAGCTGTCAGCACAGAGCCCAATACAGGGTTCCAACTCATGAACCCAAGATCATGACCTGAACCAAAGTCAGACACTTAACCCACTGAGCAACCCAGGCACCCACAAAAAACAGACTCTTAAATGTAGAAAACACACTAGTGGTTGTCAGAGGGGAGGTGGGTAGGAGGACTGAGGGGGGTAAAGGGGATTAAAGTACACTTATCTTGATGAACATGGAGGAATGTATAGGATTGCTGAATCATTAGAATACACACCTGAAACACTAGGTTATACTTGAATAAAGTAATTACTGATAAACAAAAAGAAAAAAAGACGACTGGGTAACTAGCACAACTCTGAATGTGTTCCCCATCCCACACATCATCAGCAGAGGGAGGAAGATTTACTGGCTTAACATATTTGAGCACAAGCTATTGCTTATCCACTGACTGACCATTAAGCTATGTGGATGCTGGGTGACTCCTAGGAAGCCAGGCTAGATAATAAAAAAAAGCACAGACACAAGCAACTACACACTGAAGGGGCAATAAATTGTGCAGTTTAAGTGCAGGTAAGTTACAGAAAATAAGACAAAAAAGAATATAAAATTTCTGTAATATATTGTCTCAGCTGTCCAATTTAACAAAATATTACAGGGTAGCAAAAAAACAAACAGGCAATTGTGACCCATACTTGAGAAAAAACCCTCCATAGAATTGAGGAGAACTACATGTAGAATTTAGCAGCCCCAAATTTCAATGCAGCCATTATTCTGTCCAAAGAATTAAAGGAAAACCTATTCAAAGCATTGAAGGAAAATTTGATGGCAAGACTCAAATAAGAGATCTAAAGAGAAAATTCAAGACCAAAATGGAAATTCCAATTTTAAAATGTAGTAATTAAAATGAAAAATTTGTCAGATGGCCTCAATAGATTTTGATGGCTAGAGGAAGTAATGTGAGAAATGAAAGATTAAAGAAAAAGTGACACTTATCAGAAAATCATGAAATACCAACACACATGTAATGTGAATTGCAGGAGAAAACGAGCATAAGTGGCAAAAAAAAAAAAACAAAAACACACACAACCTGAAAAGATCCAAGTCACTACTCCTAACCTCATAGCAAGGGGGGGGGAAAAAAAAAAAACTTAAATGAAAAATTCATCAATTTTCATAGACTCAGAACTGTTTTCACAGGGCCAACAAACACCCTGAATATGAAGAGACAGTTGAATCTAGAGACTTACGGTAATAGTCTGTTTATTTGAGCAGAAGCCACTGGAGCAATTAACTGGTTGGAATATTTAACTGGTAATTTTGATCAATTTCTGGAACCTAGAGACTAGCTTGAGAAGGACAAACTCCTGGGGGATGCATCCTTAGAGGAACCTCCACACTTTTTTTTTTTTTTATGATTGGGAATCCCACTGTGCTTTTAGAGTGAGGAACTAACAAAAATCTTGTGTGGCTCTGTCAGAGGAAGGGTAAAAGTAACCATTGTGAAATGTGCCTATCTCTATAACAAAGGTATGCTGCACAGTGGGAGAGACTATCCTACCCTATCCCACTTGGGAGAAGGCAATTTCCACTACTCCAGCCCTATCTGGCCCTTCCAGATTCACTTAAGAGGGAAATAAAATCCCAGCAAGCTCTTTAGTAGGTACTGACAAACTGATTCTCAAGTCTATTTTCTGAAAGGAAAAAGGTCTACAATCACCAACACAGCTTTGTGGAAAGTGGTCAGAATTAGGAGACGTTATTCACTATCAAGGATCACTATAGAGCTGTAATAATCAAGACAGCATGGTAAGGGCAAAAGTATGCTTTCATCATTAGAATAGAGGGCTCAAAAGGAGAACCACACAAATACAATCCATTGATCTTGACAAAAGAACAAAGGCAAACCAATACAAAAAGGAGTGTCTTTTCAACTAATGGATATCCACATGCTAAACAAAGTTTATACAGACCTTTTATCTCACACAAAATTTAAGAAGACCATAGACCTAAATGTAAAACATCAGACTATAAAACTTAAAGACGTAGGAGAGAATACCTAGATTACCTCAATCTGGCAATGAATTTTCACATATACCATCAATAACATGATCCATGAAAGAAAAAAATGGAAATTGGACTTTATTAAAATTAAGAAATTCTCTCAGAGTACCTTGCTGGCTGGCTCAGTTGGTAGAGCATGTGACTCGATCTCAGCATTGTGAGCTGGCATCCCACGTTGGCCATAGAGAGGTCTTAAAAATAAGTTTTTTTTAATTACCTCATAGACCCTTAAAAAACAAATGATACAGTAGGAGAAAATATTCTAAAGACATGCATTTGATGAATTACTTGTATCTAAAACAAAGAACTCTTAAAACTCCACAAAAAATAAAAACCAAATACTCACTGAAGAGGATACATAGATGGCAACTATATGGAAAAGACAGACATTAGTCATTAAGGAATTACAAATTAAAACAACGAAATCCTCCTAAGCACAGATTGGACAAAGTCTAAAAATTTGCCAATACCAATTGCATCCAAGAGTGTAGAGTAACAGGAGCTCCTATTCATTTCCTGGTGAATTTCCTGGTGGCAAAGTGGTATGGCCACATTGGAAGACAATTGGGCAATTTCTTACTACACCAAACATAGGCTTAGCATACAATCCAGCAATCTCGTATCTACATATTTACTCAAGTGTTGGGGTAAACATGGCCACACAGAAGCCTGCACATTTATAGCAGTTTTATCCATTATCAAGAATCAGAAGCAACCAAATATCCCAGAATAAGTAACATAACTGTGGTAGGTCTATACGATGGAAAATTATTCAGTGATAAGAAATAAGGTATCAAACCATGAAAAGGCATGGATGAATACTAATTGCATATTGGGGAATAAAATAATTTGAAAATCTTTAAAGACTCTAATTCCAGTTATTTGACATTCTAGAAAAGACTAAAGTAGAAGAACTGTGAAAGTTCTGGGAGATGAGCAGGAGGGCTGAGTAGGTGAACCACAGAAATCTTACAAGGATAAAATTATTCTGTATGATACAGTAATGGTAGTTACATGACATCATGCATTTGTTAAAACCCACAGAAATCCACAGCACAAAGAGTACATCTTAATGTATGCACATTTTTAAAAGTCATTGAGGATGTTAGGAGAATCCTAGTATGGAATATAGAATGTGATTCAACTAACTATGTAACACACGTACAATAAAACCTCACTGACTTGGTTTTGGGAACAACACGCTGATCTAGGTAATTTTGGCAATGAGTCAAGTCTGTAAAACTATAGCAAAAAAGACTGTACATAAGCACTGCTCTTTAACTGATAAAGGTGTTTCCCATGGGGGTAGGAATTCTAGTATATCCAGATAAACTGTGTTTGAACAATATTCAGAATAAATGGTAGGAGCCAGGTCTCCCACTATTGCAGTCACAGTTTACACATAAGGGTGTGAAAGAGGCATAGAACAATCCATATGGTAATGGACTGGAGTCCGAGACATCAGCATGAACTCAGGTTCAGCTTAAAATACAGATGATTACATAGGGAATTACTTCTAGTTATATGCATATACATGAGCTAGTAAAAACACATTTCCTTGCTCTGTTAGCTGAGAGGACATACCAGCAATGATACTCCAGTTAAAAAGTACAAACAGCGGTCTGTGGGTTCGAGCCCCGCATCGGGCTCTGGGCTGATGGCTCGGAGCCTGGAGCCTGTTTCCGATTCTGTGTCTCCCTCTCTCTCTGCCCCTCCCCAGTTCATGCTCTGTCTCTCTCTGTCCCAAAAATAAAATTTAAAAAAAAAAAAAAAAAAAAAAAGTACAAACAGCACTCAGATCTTAATTCCTGATTCTTAAATACTCCATTCTTAAACACCATTCTTAACATTGTAAGACAGGGGAAGGAAATATACAAGGTGAGCCTAGAGCACATCGTAGTGCCATAAACTAAGAAAATGTACGCTCAGTTGGTTAAGTGTCTGACCCTTGGTTTCAGCTCAGGTTGAGATCACAGTTTGTGGAATCAAGCCCCACATCAGATTCTGCACTGACAGCTCGGAGACTGGAGTTTGGTCACACCAACAGTCATCATTTAGTTTGATAATATGTGCCACTGATGCATGCTGAAATGGCATTTTTTTGGTATTCTTCCCCAAAACACTTAACACCAGTCTAACCACAAGGGGGGAAAAAAAGGCAAATCCCAAAATAGAAATATTATAAAAAAATATCTGACCAGTACTCCTCAAAATTATGAAGGTCATCAAAACCAAGGGACATTTGAGGAAGTGTCACAGCTTTGAGGGATGTAAGATAACATGATGACTAAAGGCAATGTGATATCCTAGATGAAAACACAGAACAGAAATAAGACATTGGGTAAAAACTAAGGAGTTCTGAAAATCTTATGAACTTTTGTCAATAGTAATGTCTCCTAATCAGTTCAGCAACTTTAACATACCATAATAAAATATTAATAGGGGAAAAAAGGTATTAGATGTACAGATCTTCTTTGACTTCCCAGGATGATGGGGTTAAATCCTTAGAAACCCATTTTAAGTTGGAAAAATCTCAAGTCAAAAATTCATCTATTAAACCTAATTTATCTAATAAAGCTATGAACATCATAGCTCAGCCTAGTGTACCTGAAATATGCTCAGAACACTTATGTTACCCTACAGGTGGGCTAAAATAAAACACAAAGCCTACTTTATACTTAAGTGTTAATATCTCATGAAATTTACTGGAAATCTCCTTGGAAGTGAAAAATAGAATGGTCATATGGGTACAGAATGGTTCTAAGTGAATGAGTTCTTTACCACTGTGATCACATGTCTGGGAACTGTGGCTCTCTGCTACTGTCCAGCATTGTAGAGTACCCTAATACATATCGCTAGCCTGGGAAAAGTTCAAAATTCCAAGTACAGTTTCTAATGAATGTGTCACTTCCACACCATCATAAAGTCAAAAAATTTTAAGTCAGGAATTATAGGAATTCTCTGTACTAATAGTGCTCTATAAATTTTAAGTTGTTCTAAAACTATATATAAGTATTTAAATGGTTGAAACTTTATAATTTGATTTTAAAAACTACACAACCAAGAAGCTCAATGAAACCCAGATATGATAAAAGCACAAATACCTAGACACATCATTGCCCAAGTCCAGAAAACCAAAGACAAAGAAAATCCTGAAAACAGCAAGAGAGGAAAGAATCCCATGCAAAGGAAAACAGTACTATTTAAGGTTGACTTCTGAATCAGAAGCAACAGGGGCCAAAATACAGTGGACATAGTCAAAGTGCTGTCAAACAAGAATCCTAAATCCAGTAAATCTCTTCTTTAAAAAAAAAAATAAAATGGAAAAAATAACGCCCTTCCAGGTAAAGTCTGAAAAGAGTTGCTGCCACCAAGTCTGCCTTACAAGAAATATTATAAAAGTCCTTCAGGATGAAATAAATTAAGCCTGTAAAATAACCTATACCAATTAGAAAGAAATTAATACATCCAAAAATTGTAAATATATAGGTAAATAAAAGACCACATAGATTTCCTGAAATTCTCAGAGTACTTTTTTGAAGATTGTATAAGACAATAAAAACACTGTATTTAGGGGATTTAAAATTTATAGAGACCTCTTATATAGTACCATAATAAGAGAAACAGGAGACTGGAAGACATTAAGCCATTTTGGATCAAAGTTGCCATATTTTACAGTAATTAAGTCCCTATTTACCTGAAGTAGATGATAAAGATGTATAATGTAATCCCTACCAACTACTAAGAACTCCAAAAAACTATTTAAAAAAAATAGCAGATACAGTTACAGAACTGAACTCCCATGAGTCAAAGAAGAAACCCCAAGGACTAAACATCTGAACATTGTCCATGGAAATATAGAAGCCTGGAATAGAGGCCAAGTGGCAGCACTTAACCATCTCAAGCAAAGTGGTCAAAATCACCGTAATAGGCAACAAGGATGGAATGGCCTAGTGTTGACCTAGGAACAGGGTGGACAGACATCAACACTACTGATTAACAAGTCACAATGAAAACAGATAATAAGTGGGTAAGCAGAAGGAATAGGTCATTCACCTTATGAAAAATCCTGATACTTGGCCTCTTTCCATAACAAAGTCAATCTTCAGACTCAGGACCCATCGAATCCAAGAGAATCCAGGTCCTAAAGATGAAGTAACCCCACAGAAAGTATTCATACTCATGCTGTCCACAGTCTTCCTGACATGTGACTATGGCTCCTTATTCAGACAACCACACACTGGAGAAAGAATAACCAGATATTTCTAAGCTAGGTGTCCACACAGGCTATGAGGTGATGCTGAGAAGCAGTGACCCCAAGAGTCCTCATGATCTCCTGCTAGAGTTTGAGTGTATGGGGCCCAGGCAGTAAAAAAAAAAAAAAAAAAAAAAAAAAAAAAAAAAAAAAAAAAAAAAA